>NC_056751.1:488361319-488451319 GCF_019279795.1 Protopterus annectens | reverse complement strand
CTGGGTAACTACAGCAGAACTAGTAAGGGAGACTGCTAGAAAGGTGCTTGGTGTGACATCTGTTGGACAGGAAGGAGGACAAAGAGACCTGGTGGTGGAATGAGGAAGTACAGGAGAGTATACAGAGGAAGTAGGATTGTCAAAGAGATGAAGAAAGTAGACAGGAGTATAAGGAGATGAGGCGTGGAGAGTTGTATGAGAGATTGGACACTAAAGAGGGAGAAAAGGACCTGTACCAATTGGCTAGACAGAGGGACAGAGCTGGGAAAAGATGCAGCAAGTAAAGGTGATATAGGATATAGAGGGAAAGGTACTCACAAGAGAGTTGAGTAGATGGTAAGAGTATTTTGAGAGGCTGATGAATGAAGAGAATGCGAGAGAGAAGGTTGGATGATGTGGGGATAGTGAATCAGGAAGTGAAACAGATTAGCAAGGAGGATGAAGAGGATGTGACATACCAATGGAAGCATGGAGGTGCTTAGGAGAAATTTTAACTAGATTGTTTAATGAAATTTTGAAAAGTCAGAGGATGCCTGAGGAGTTGAGGGTGATGTGCAGAGCTGCAGTAACTACAGAGGATAAAAACTGATCAGTCACAGCTTGTTATGGGAAAGAGTAGTAGAAGCTAGGTTAAGAAGGGAGGTGATGATTAGTGATCAGCAGTATGGTTTCATGCCAGGAAAGAGCACTACAGATGCAATGTTTGCTCTGAGAGTGTTATTGGAGAAATACAGAGAAGGTCAGAAGGAGTTGCATTGTGTCTTTGTAGACTTGGAGAAGGCATATGACAGGGTGCCTAGAGCAGAGTTGTGGTATTGTATGAGTACATGATATGGTAGTGTGACAGTGGTGAGGACTGCAGTGGGAGTGACAGATCCATTTAAGGTGGAGGTGGGATTACATCAAGGATCAGCTCTGAATCCTTTCTTATTTGCAGTGGTGATGGACAGGTTGACAGTTGAGATCAGACAGGAGGCCCCGTAGACTATGATGTTTACAGATGATGTGTGATGTAGTGAGTGAGATATATAAATCAGGTGAGGGAGACTCTGAGTGGGTGGAGATATGCTCTAGGAGAGGAATGAAGGTCAGCAGGGCTAAGACAGAATACATGTGTGTAAATGAGAGGGAGGGTAGAGGAATGGTGAGGATGCAGGGAGTAGAGATGGTAAAGGTGGACGAGTTTAAGTACTTGGGATCAACAGTTCAGAGTAATGGTGAATGTGGAAGAGAGGTGAAGAAGAGTACAGGTAGAAGAGTGTCAGGAGTGAAAGGGAAGGTCTACAAGAGGGTAGTGAGACCAGCTATGTTATATGGGTTGGAGACAGTGGCATTGACAAAAAGGCAGGAGTCAGAGCTGGATGTGGCAGAGTTAAAGATGTTAAGATTTGCACGTGTGACTAGGATGGATAATCAGTATATTAGGGTCAGCTCATGTTGGACAGTTTGGAGACAAAGCAAGAGAGACGAGATTGCGTTGGTTTGGACATGTGCTGAGGAGGGATGATGGGCATATTAGGAAAAAGATGCTAAGGATGGAGCTGCCAGGTAAAAGGAAAAGAGGAAGGCCTAAGATAAGGTTTATGGACGTGGTGAGAGAGGACATGCAGGTGGTTGGTGTGACAGAGCAAGATGCAGAGGATAGGAAAAAATGGAAGGAGATGATCCGCTGTGGCGACCCCTAACGGGAAAATCCGAAAAATGATGATTTATATTTATATATATATATATATATATATATATATATATATATATATATATGTATATATTTATCAAATATAGGAATTACTGAAGCATAGATGCAATGGGGAATGATGGACACTTAGATGTAAGGTTAGTAGCAGCTGACGTTAGTTGTAGGTTGTTTTCTTTGGGAAGGGAAAGATGTTTGAAAAAGAAAAAAAAGTTGTCTGGAACCATGCTTCAGGGTGTATGACAGTTCTAGTACAGTATTGAGATAATGAGGATGCAGGATAGAATAAAGAGGAAGGAAGTAAATGGGCAAACAGGCTAATGAAAGTGGTACAGGGATAGGAGATCAGGTGGAGGGGTGGTGGTGACACCAGGATAGTGAGGGGATTAACAGTGCCTCAAGTTTATCTATTCTTGGTATTGCAAGATGTCAAGTGTTGCTGAACTGAGGAAGAAGTAAAAGGCTATTGCTTCCATTGCAAAAGCCTTCTTTCATGATGCAGTGGAATAGCAGCATGCAGCAGAGTAGAGTTGACAGCATCTGTTAAGTAGACAAGAGAGAATAGAAAGCAGACAGTGCCTGAGGGCCATATTAAAAAAGAGAAACTGAAGGTGTAAAGGAAATGAGCCTGCAGGAATCCAAAAAAGGAAGCAGCAGGTATGGGTGAGGAACTGCATAACATGTCAGGCAATAATTCTTTTATGAACACAAAGGAAATCTAGAAGTTAGCCAGGAATCCTAGGCTTCTTACAGGGTTTGGATGATGATGATGACAATTTCAGGTTTCAGGAGTTGTAAAAGATTAACATTTCAGAACAGGACCACTAGGTAGGCCTGTGTTTCAGGCACCATGTGCAGGTTAGCAGATAATTCGGAAAGGCTTGGAAAGGTATGGGTCAGGTGGTGGAGCTGTTGTTTTTCAAGTTGCCCTTTGAGCAGACATGTTTGTCATTATTTTATTTATTTTATTTTTATTTATCCTTTTTTGACCAGGTTAGTCCCATTAGGCTAGTAGCATCTTTTCAGGGGAGATCTGAGGTGGCATTTACACTACCAGGGGAAATTTAACTAGAGCATCAGGAAACTTCCCCTACTCTTGGTAGTTGGGAGAAGGAATTGTGTGTTACACATCCTAACTTCCTGTTTCCTATCTAGGCATAGAGGTAGCCAGGAGGAACAGGAAGAAAATATGGCTGATTCAGCTTTGGCTGAAAATGAAGTGAAGGTTGAGGAAAATGTAGTTGAAATGGTAGAATCACTACCAGAATTTTTTCTGATGCTGTGGGTTCAGAAAAACAGTGATATCGGAAGAAAAGGAGATTGTAGCTGTAACAGAGATGGATTCAGAGGAAAACTTTCAGAGGAGATTGTTTGAAGGAGAGACAGTTACCTCTGAGAAATGCATAATTACAACCCTCCAATTGGAAGGGTTTGGTATGATTATTTGGAAGAAATGCTAAACCAAAGTGAACCAGAAAGTGGAGTAGCAATTTCATGGAGTGACATCAAGGAGAAAACAGGAGAAGAAAAAGGAGAAAATGAGACTGTGCCAGAACAAGTTCAAGAGGTAAAAACATGCACAAACTGTGGGAGAAGGAGCAAAGAAGAAAGAAGAAATACAAGAAACAAAAAAGAAATATACAGTATGTGTGATCTATAAAAAAAAGAAAGTTTGGATGGGTATAAAGTTTGGGACTATGTCAGAGCACCTCTGGGTGTCAAAGCAAAGCAGGTAAGAACATTAATTTTAATTAATAAAGAGACTTTTTGTGACTGATATTTGAGTCTGGGCAGGACATGGAAAATTCTTTGGATGCATATGAACAAAAGAAAAATATTTATCCACGGTCAGAATTTGTCATGCAAGCTTTTTACAGACAAACAAAAATAAAAGAAAACTGATCCATTTTAGAACTATAGTTGAAGCAAATGAACTGAAATAACATCTGTTAACTATATTTAAAGAAGTAATGGACACTACAAAAATATATGATGAAAGAGGACTATGGACTAGGGATGTAAATGTGGAGTAATACTGAAAATGGAAAATGATAATGTTATACTCATACCTAGTATTATTGATGTTCATGGAAATAAGGGTTCTGTGAAATACAGGGCCTATATTATGACATTGAAATGTCATAATATCAAAGACCTAAACATCTACACGTATTCATCGAAACCCATTTACGCGAATCGATGAATTCTTAAAGGGCAAAGAAATACTTGCCCTGCAATCCAACGTAACTAACCTAACCTAAAACAAACTAAATATGCCATCTCTGAGATTGCACTACAGCAGAGAAAACGGCATCACCATGTAGTTGGCTAACTACATCTTTGCTCTGGAAGTATTCATCGAATTGTGTAAATGCATTTTGATGAATATGGGTCAACCATCTGGAGTTTGATATTACGACATTTTGACTTCATAATATAGACCCAAAATACAGGGGTCAACCAAAAACTTGTTTTTATGGAAAAAATGATCGTTTAATCAATGAATGTGATAAAAAAGATGGTATTTATGTGGTAAAATGGCATAATGCAAAAAACGTGTTTTAAAGTGCAAAAAAAAATGCAGCAATACTATTCATTCATGGCTAGAATGTGAAATGAATTTGCAAGAAAATGAAAATAAAGTTATACAGGGTAAAGAGGTAGTAGAATGTGTTATACAAGAACATGTACAGAAAGTTGCAACTGATAAAGAGGTTATACATGAAGTTAAAGAAAGTAACAAGGAAAAAAGAAACAGAGGAGACAAGTGAGGAATAAGCTGATTGGTGCACAGTAAGAAATAAAAAGAATTTGATTGGGAAAAGAGTTAAAGAAAGGAAAAGAAAATTCAAAAACAAAATGCTTAGAGAAAATAAGAAAGGCAAGGGATAAACATTTTATTATACTAACTCTTCCTAAAAGCTGAAAATATTATCTTTAAATGAAAAATCCTAAAAGGAGAATAGGTATATTACAATGGCGTGCTGCAGTAGATACAAATATTATTGTTTAAGAAGATATCAGATTACTAACAAGGAAGAAAGAACACAAATTGAAAAATGTTGGAATGGTGTGGTAGTTTGGAACATGGGGAAAGAAACATGCTCTGGCATATGTATATTATGTCAAGAAAACATTAAATATTAGATGTAACCATTGTGGAACTAGGCCGAACTATGGTAATAGACGTCAGATGGAAAAAATATATTATAGAATTATAGCTTTATATGGTATATAACAAAAAAAGACAGAGAAATTATGTTTAAAAATATTTTGAATATGTTTGTGTAAATATGGACATTATAGTGGTGGGTGATTTTAATTGTAATTTAAGGAAAAATAAGAGCAATCCTGATGTTAAAATGGCTAAAGAAATTATAAGTGGAAAGTTAAGTGTATGGGAGAATAACCACTGGACCTATAAAATGAATGAAGATAGGACAGAAATTGTTTATTTTTTAATATCTGATAGTTTAAAAGTTATAAAAAAGAAATTAAGCATGCTGGACTTTCGGATCATGTGGCAATATGGGTTAAAGTGCAGGAAAATTAAGAATATATAAGAATAGGAAAAGGAATAAAAAGAATTAATGAAAATTAATTAGATTTAGAAGAGAAAAAAGAGCTTGTGGAATTATTGAAAAATCATATGACTATGAAGGAGTTTTATGAGAATTGGACTGTTTGGTGGCTTAATTTTAAAGAAAAATATAAAAAAAAGTATTTTAGAATGTATAATTAAGAATAGAAGAAAAAAAAGGAGAGATATATGATATTAAGTTAAAAAAGATTTAGAGATTTATTAGAGAAGAAAAAATCCTTTTATGAAAAAGAAAGAATATATATAAAATAAATCAAATTAAAATTAACACCTTGTTATATATAAGCAAAAATATTTTTTACAAAAAAGAATGAAGGGGTAGCACCTTATTTGAGTAAAATTATAAAAGAAGGAAAAATAATAAGAGAATTAAAAAGTAAGAGGGGTAAGCAAATAAGACAGCCCAAAGGAATATAAGAAATAATTAAAGAATATGTATTGGAATTATTTGTTAAGAGAGAAGAAAACATAAAAGAAGTTTATGAAGTTGAAACGTTAAATAAGGAAGATAATGTGTATTAGAACAAAAAATAATCATGAAAGAATTGAATGAAATTCTAAAAGATATTAACATGAATTCTGCAAGAGGACTGGATGAAATTGAATATGGTATATATAAAAAAATGAAAGCGTGACAACAAATATTTTTATAGAAGTTATGAATGAATGGTTAGAAATTGGAATTAAAGAGAAAGAGGTGTACAAGAGTTATACAATTTATATTTAAAAAAGGAAATAAAGAGGAGAGAAAAAATTGGAGACCTATAACATTGAATAATACAGATTATAAAATTTGTATGAGAATAATAACAAAAAGGTTACAGAAAAAATGAATAGAATATATGACCAAAATGTATTTGGAAGAAAAGGATAAGGAAGTCAAGAGTTTTTTATGGATAATAAGATAAATAATTGATGACATCATAAATAAAAATGTAGAAGTGAAAGTTATAATAAGGGATATAAGTAAAGCTTATGATAATATGGGGAATTTTGCAGCTGTATAATGTAAGCAAAAATATTATAAGTAACAAAATCTATTTATGAAAGGAGCTATTTGAAAATAAATGTAAATGGCTAGATTGAGGAAGAAATAAGAATAGAATGTGTAATAAAGCAGGGCTGCCCAGCTAGTAGTGCAATTTCAATTTTCTCATTAGTTATGAATGCAATAGTGAAGGAAATTAATAAAATGTCAAGTAGTGGTGGATACAAAATGATAAAAGAAGTATAATTGTCAATAATGTTTAATTATGTGGATGATATTGTATTAATTGTTAAAAATAAAGTATGGATGGAAAAAGTAAATAGTTCTAACATCTATATTATCCCTATTAACTATGAAAAGGAATTAATAATGATTATATTCTCTTTTATATGGGGCTCTAGACTGAATCCAGTCAATAGAGGGATTCTGTATATAAAAGAAGAGCATGGAGGTTTGGGTTTAATAACCCCAATAGTATATGCAGTATCTATCATTTTATATAAGGTATTAAAATGAATTATGAAGGGAAATAAAAATTTGATAGAAATTATACTATATTATAAATACAAAGAATTGTGGGAAGGAATGAAAGTTAAAAAACAAACTAAAAACATTGTGAATGAAGAAATAAAACAGTATCAAAACAAAATTGTGTTATAGAAAATGAAAAAGAATATATCTGAAAAATAGAAAGGAATGGTACTTTATTATGAAAGCATTTTATTGTATTAATCTATGGAAAGATTTAGAAATAGATAAGAAAAAAGTCATAACGATGAGATATAATAACTATAAAAAGATGAAAGAATGAAATGATTTTTTATGGAGATTGTCTATTAGTAAAATGCCGGTTAAGGCAAATATGCCATACAAAAAAAAAAAAAGGCAAGGTAGAATATGTAATAAATGTGGAGAATTTGAGACTACTGAGCATGTGTTTTTGAAATGAGAAAGAGTTAATTTGTGGAAAGAAATATGTAAAGATAATAGGGTGAAAAGTTTATTAAAATTTGAACAAATAAGTATGGACATAATAGAATCTGGTTATTATGGTGCATGTAAATAGGAAGAGCTGAAGAAAATGGACATAAAAATATTTTATGCTTCATGGACTATATGGAGCGAGAGACTAAATGAAATTCAATGCAATGAAAAATGGACTTTGACAAAGATTTTGGAAAAAATAATGTTTTGGTTGTGGGTAAAAGACTGGGGTGGAATGTTTAAATTGAAATTTATAATGTATGGAGATTTGTAAATAGCAAATGTGCAAATATGTAAATAATATGTAATGCATATATCAATAAAAAACTACTCTTGGTAGTCGGGGAAGGTTTTGTGTGTTACACATCCTGACTTCCTGTTTTCTGTCCAGGCACAAAGGCAGCCAAGAGGAACAGGAAGAAAACATGGTTGATTTAGCTTTGGTTAAAAATGGAAGGAAAGGTGCTGAAAAAGTAGTTGAAATGGTAGAATCGCTACCAGAAGTTGTTTTACTTGATGATGTGGGTGCAGAAAAAACACAGCATTGGAGGACAAGGAGATTGTAGCTGTAACAAAGATGGAGCCAGTGTAAAATTTTCAGAGGAAATTGTTTGATCAAGAGACAGTTACCTCTGAAAAATGCATAATTACAACTCTCCAATCAGGGGCGAGGGGGGATGCGGGATGATAATTTGCAAGAAATAGTAAACCAAAGTGAGCCAGAAAGTGGAGCAGCAATTTCATGGAGTGACATCATAGAAAAAAATAGAAGAAGAAAAAGGAGAAGAAGAGATGGCACCAGAAAGTTCCAGAGACACAAACTTATGCACAAACTGTTGGAGAAGGAGCAGAGAAGAAAGAAGAAATAAAAGAAACAAAAAGGAAGTATATGGTACATGTGAGGAGTAAAAAAGAAGAAAGTTTGGACAGGTATAAGGTTTGCAAATTTGTCATAACACTTCTGGGTGTCAATAAAGAGACTTTTTGTGACGTGATATTTGAGAATGGGCAAGCCATGGACAATTTTTTGTATGCATATGAACAAAAGAAAAATATCCTTGGTCAGAAAATGTTCTACAAGCTTTTTACAGACAAACAAAAAAAGAATAATGATCCAGTTTAGAACTGAAGTTGAAGCAAAAGAACTGAAAGAACATTTGTTAACTATATGTAAAGAAGTGAAGGATACTAGAAAAATGTATGATTAAAGAGGACTATGGTCTAGGTGATGGGAATGTGGAGTAATAGTGAAACTGAAAAATGATAATCTTACGCATGTACCTAGTATTATTAATGTTCATGGTAATAGAGGTTTTGTGAAATACAGGGATCAACTAAAGACTTGTTATTTTTGTGGAAAAAAATTATCATTTTATCAATGAATGTGATAAAATAGATGTTATTTATGTGGTAAAACAGGGCATAATGCAAAAAAGTGTGATGTAAAATTTAAGAAATGTGGCAATGCTGGTCATTCATGGCTAGAATGTGAAATAAATGTACAAGAAAATGAAAATGAAGTTATACAGGAGAAAGAGTTAGAAGAATGTGTTATACATGAAAATATACAAAAATGTGACTAATAAAGAGCTTATACATGAAGTTAAAGAAAGTAACAAAATAAAAGAAACAGAGGAGACAAGTGAGGAAGAAGCTGATTTGCAAACAGAAAGAAATAAAAAGAATTCAATAGGGAAAAGAGTTAAAGAAAGGAAAAGAAAATGCATAAACATAATGCTTAGAGAAAATAAGAAAGGAAAGGGATAAACATTTTATTATACTAACTGTTTTTAAAATCTGAAAATATTAGCTTTATATGTAAACAGTATGAAAAATCTTAAGAGGAAAATAGGTATATTACAATGGTGTGCTGCAGTAGATTCACATGTTATTGTTTTAGAAGATATCAGACTATTAACAGAGGAAGAAACAACACAAACTGAAAAACTTTGGAGTGGTCCAGTAGTTTGGCACATGGGGAAAAAACATGCCCAGGCATATGTATATTATGTCAAGAAAGCATTAAAATAATAGATGAAACCATAGTGGAGCTAGGACGGATTACGGTACTAGACTTGAGATGGAAAAAACATGTGCACAGCATTATAGATTTATATGCATATGTAACAAAAAAGAGAGAGAAAGGATGTTTTAAAAATTTCTTGAATATGTTTGTGTAAATATGAACATTATGGTGGTGGGTGATTTTAATTGTAACGTAAGAAAAAGTAAGACCAATTGTGATGTTAAAATGGTTAAAGAGATTATGAAAATTGGAAAGTTAAGTGTATGACAGAATAATACAAAAGGAATGAAATTAGGACAGAAATTGATTATTTTTTAATATCTGATAGTTTAAAAGTTATAAAAAAGGAATTAAGTATGCTGTATTTTCAGATTGTGTAACTATATGGGTTAAAGTACAGTAAAATGAAGAATATATAAGAATAGGAAAAGGAATAAAGAGATTTAATAAAAATGAATTAGATTTAGAAGAGAAAAAAGAACTTAGGGAATCATGGAAAAATCATATAATTATGAGAGAGTTTTATAAGAATTGGACTCTTTGGTGGTTTAATGTTAAGGAGAAATCTAAAAAAGTGTTTTTAGAATGTATTGGAAAGAAAAGAAGAAAAGAAAAAGAGAAATGCAAGACATTAAGTTAAGAAACATTTAAAGGCTTATTAGAGAAAAAAATTATTTTATGAAAAAGAAAGATAAATATATAAAATGAATCAAATTAAAATTGACAACTTGTTACATAAACAAAAAATATTGTTTATAAAGAAAAAAAGAAGATATAGCACCATATTTGAGTAAAATGATAAAAGAAGGAAAAATAATAAGAGAATTAAAAAATAAGGAAGGTAAGCAAATAAGACAGCAAGAAGGAATATATGAAATAATTAAAGAATATGCATTTGAATTATTTGCTAAAAGAAAAGAAAACATACAGCAAATTTATAAATGTGAACATGAAATACTGAAGATAATGAGTATTTAGAACAAAAAATAACTACAAAAGAATTGAATGGAATTTTAAAAGTTATTAACAAGAATTCAGCAACAGGATTGGGTAGAATTGAATGTGGTATGTTAAAAGTAATGAAAGATTGACAAAAAATAATTTTATAGACATTATGAATGAATGGTTAGAAACTGGAATTAAAGAGAAAGAGACATGTACAGGAGTTATAAAATTTATATTTAAAAAAAAGGAAATAAAGAGGAGATAAAAACTGGAGACTTATAAAACTGAATAATATGGATTATACATTTTTTATGATAATAATAACAAAAGCGTTACAGAAAATGGATAGAATATCTTACCAAAATCTGTTCAGAAGGAAAGGAAAAGGAAGTCAAGATTTATTATCAATAATAAGAGAAATAGTCAATGATATCATGTATAAAAATGTAGAAGCAAAGGTTATGATAGGGGATATAAGTAAAATTTATGATAATGTGCAATATAGGTTCATAGGTTCATAGGTTCATACTAGGCTATCTGCCCGAGGGCATTTATAAGCCTAGCCCATTGTTTTGTGGCTTACGCCACCCCTTTAGTATGGGGAACTATACCCATTATTTTGCTGTGCCTCTGTCGAGCAGTGACACTGAGGTAATTCCTGGGGTATATCTGCGATCTCCCATCCATTGGTCAAGATTTCTCTTGAACAAGGCCAGCGAGGTGCTCTGCCTCACATGTACCGGGATTTTGTTCCACAGCATAGGGAGTCTTTGGGTGATGAATCTATCTCTCCAGCACGTCCTATTAATAGCCGTGTCGAGGTTTAAGTCTCCCGCCCTTGTGGCTCTGATGGATCTAGATTTTTTGAGGTGAAGCATATTCATCAAATCTGGGTTTGACATGGCCTTGTATGTTAGGCAAAGGTCACCTCTGAGCAAGCGGTAAGCGACTGAATAAAGCTGGAGTTCTTTCAGTCGGGCAGCATAGGACAGATTTTTGAGACCCTTTATCCTTTTGGTGAGGAACTTTTGTGGCCTCTCCAGCTGCTGCATAAATCATAAATCATTATGGGGAATTTTTCAGGCATATAATGTAACCAAAAAATATTACAGGTAATAAAATATGTTTATGAAAGGAACTATGTGAAACTAGATGTAAATGGCTAGATTGGGGAATAAATAAAAATAGACTCTGGAATAAAGAAGAGCTGCCCAACTAGTAGTATAATTTTCACATTAGTTATGAATGTAATAGTGAAGGAAATTAATAAAATGTCAAGTAGAGATGGATACAAAATTATAAAGGAAGTACAACTGCCAATAATGTATAATTATGCAGATGATATTATATTCATTGTTAAAAATAAAGTATGGATAAATAAGTAAATGAAAAAGTAAGTATATATTTTAAAAAACGGCTTAAGTATAAATAAAGAGAAAAGTAAATGATTTGGGTTTGAAGGTATGATAGGATGTATTGTGTTCAATGAAAAAATATATGCATATATTGGGAATAATATTTGGAAGGAATGAATACAGACAACAACAATGGAATAATGTACTCAAAGAAGTAAAGAATATGACTAATTTTTGGAAATCATATGGATTTTATATAGGAAAAAACACACCTGTTAAACACCATGGCAATAGGAAAACTTGCTTATGTTGCTAACATCTATATGATTCCTATTAAGTATGAAAAGGAACAAATGATGATTATATTGTCTTATATATGGGGCTCTAGACTGAATCTAGTCAGGACAGGGATTCTATATATGAAAGAAGTGCAAGGAACCTTGGGTTTAATAAATCCAATAGTACATACAGCATCTCTAATGTTATATAATGTATTAAAAGGAATTACTATGGAAAATAAAACTTGATAGAAATGATATTATATTATAAATACAAAGAATCACAGGAAGGAATGGGAATTAAAAAAGAAGTAAAAGCATTGTGAAAGAAGAAATGAATGAATACCAAACCAAAATTTTGTTATGGAAAATATAAATTAATATATTTGAGAAAAATAGAAAGGAATAGTACTTAAGTATTATGAAAGCATTTTATTGCATTGATCCATGGAAATATTTAGAAATAGATAGGAAAATAGCCATAATGTTGAGATATAATAACTATAAAAAAGATTAAAGAATATAATTATTTTTATGGAGATTGTCTATTTGAAAATTGTCAGGTAAGGGAAATATGCCATACAAAAAGCAAGACAGAATATGTAATAAATGTGGAAAGTTTGAGACTACTAAGCATCTGTTTTTTGAAATGTTAAAGCGTTAATAATTTTTGGAAAGAAATATGTAAACATAATAGGGTGAAAAGTTTGGTAACATTTGAGCAAATAAATATGGACATAATAGAATTTTGTTATCATGGTACATAAAAACAGAAAGAAGTGAAGAAAATGGACAGAATAATATTTTATGTTTCTTGAACTACATGAAATGAGAGACTAAATGAAATTGAATATAATGGAAATGGACTTTGACAAAGATTTGGAAGAAAATAATGTTTTGTTTGTTGAAAAAAGAGTTGGGGAGAATGTTGAAATTAAAATTTATAATGTATGGAGATTTGAAAATAAATGTAAATATGTAAATAATATGTAATGTATATATCAATACAAAACTCTATTCTGCAGTTGTGAGTAGGATGGTTGCAAGATCATGTACTTCCTGCTTCTATTCCAAGTACAGTGGTGACTTGGAGAAGAAGGGAGGGAGAAGAATGGAACCACAAGAGTCGTGCTATGCTAATAATGTCTCTGTGAAGGCAGTCAATCTTTCAGGTATCAAAAGATGATGTTGGATGTCAGCAGGAGTGAAGAGAAGGCAGATGAGTCTTCTGAATTGCAGTTATATGGTAGTCAGTTGGTAGAAATGGCAGGGAAGCCTTCTTAGTGTATTTTTTTAAGCACATGATTACTAACAGATGGGAAAAGAAGATGGTTGAGTCTTCCTTATGTGATAATGGAGATGTGGAATGGAAGGGAAGAAGAGAAAAGGTGTTTGAGCCTTCTACCTATTCAGAGGAGTTATTTCAGCAGCATTTATTTTGGGAAGATGAACCAATAAATTGATGTACTAATACAACCCTCCAATTGGAGTGGTGGGATTTTTGGGATGATTTATTAATGGATATGTTCAATACAAGTAAGCCTGAGATTGGGAGAGAAACACCTTGGAGTGACATTATGGATAAAATTCAAATGGATGAAGTACATAATATCATGAAGAAAAATATTATGCAGAAATGGTGAGTGGAAGCAAATAAAAGAAAAAAGAAGACATGAAAAATGCAGGGTTAAAGGTTAAAAAATGCCTCACTGTTAGAATTTTTAGTAAAGAAAATGAAGGCATTGACAAGTATAAAGTTTGGGATAATGTAATAATGCCTTTAGGTACAAAGACATCTGAGGTTAGAACTTTTATTCACATTAACAAGGAAACATTTTGTGACATATTTTAGACTGGTTGCATAATGGAAAGATTTTTTGGTGAATATGAAAAAAAGAAAGACTGCTATACATGGAATAGGTATGTGTTTGAAGTATTTTCTAGACAAGAAAAAAAAAATATATATATATATATATATATATATATATATATATATATATATATATATATATATACATATATATATATATTCAATTCAGAATGGAGGTGGAAAATTAGATTTTAATAAAGGAACTTTTAAAGAAAACATGTAAAGATGTTATAGACATTTCAAAAGTTTATGATAATGGAGGTATATGGACAGGGGCATGGGACTGTAATGTGGTATAGAAAATAGACAATGATAATATTGTACATACTTCTAGTATCATAAATGTTGAAGGTAATAAAGTCATTGTGAAATATATATAAAAATATGTTTTTTTTTCTTTTTTCTTTTTCCTGTGGGAAATTAGATCATTTAATCAGTAACTGTAGATAAAGAAAAAATATATAGATGGAGAAATAGGACATAATGCCAAAAAATGTAAATTGAAATGGTATAAATGTTTAAATAAAATGATGACCTGTGGTTGGTTTTTAAGAAATGTATAGATACTGTAGATGAGGAGTAAGACATTCATCAAAAAAGAAAAGAACAACAGCAAACATGTACAGAACAAGAAAGGGTGGGAGATGATAAAGAGAAAGGTGGGAAAGAAAAGGAAGAAACTAATAAATATAAAGAAACAGAGGAGGGCTCAGAAATAAGAGATATTGGAGATATATGATGGAAGGAAAAGAAAAATTTAATTGAAAAAGTATAAGGGAAAGGAAAAAAAGCTTTATAGAAAGCAATATAAAAAAAAGAAAGGAAAGGATGAATAAGGTAAAGAAATGATTTACAAATAATACTTAAAACAGAGACAAGGATAATTGCAGATTACTAGCTGTAAATGTAAATAGTCTGAAAAGCTTGATTAGAAGATTAGGTATTCTGGAATGGTGTAAAAGACTTGACGCAAATAGGATTATCTTGGAATATATATGATTTTTAAATAAGAATGGAAAAGCACAAACAAAAAGATTATGGGGAGGTAGTATAGAATGGACTTTAAGAAGAGAGATTTGTACAGGTCTATGTGCTTTATGTAAAGACTCAAAATCTTAAATATGATGTTAGTCATAATATGTAGAGTGACATTTTTAAATGTAAGATGGAAAGAACAAGAATATAGAATTATTGCTCTTTATGGATATGTCATAAATAAGGAATTGGAAAATATGTTTCAAAGAATTTCAGATGATGTAACAGTCCACATCAATATTATAATTATATGGGATTTTAATTTTGAGTAGATTCAATAGGTACTGGCTGTTGAAACAAGGGTAATTTGGCTAGGCTTCTAATGGTCCTAGGGCTATTAGCCTGGTAACTTCCTATGATCCTATGATTTGAGAAGAAAAAAGGTGGTGATGTGAATAATATGTTAAAAGTAAATAGGTATGGAAAATTTAGTTTATGGGGATCAAATAGGTGGACGTATATTAGAAGTCAACATATTTATTTATTTTTTTTTGTTTATTTTATTTTATTTTATTTTAACATTTGTTGATCAGGAATGTCTGACTAGGACAGAGCCTATTTTCAGCATAGACCTGGAGAGAAATACTCCAGATGCATGTTTTTGGAATGTGGGAGGAAACTGGAATACCTGGAGGAAACCCATGGGAATGCAAGGGGGGGGCATGCATACTCCAAACAAGAAGGACCCCAGTCAAGAATTGAACCAGAGAACCTCTTGGTGTGGGGCAACAACATTAACCACTGCACCATTGCTTCTTCTTCTTCTGGCTTTTTCCTGGTTATTTCAAAATGGTTAGGGGTCGCCACAGTGGACCACCTGTCCGCTCATGATTGGCAGTGGAGTTTTACAGTGTCGAGTTGCCAGCCCGGCACCCAACCTTCCACAGAAGGCACACACACACACACACACACACACACACACACACTCACACCTAAGGCCAATTTAGAGTGTCCAATCCACCTACAACATGTCTTTGGGATGTGGGAGGAAACTGGAGCACCAGGAGGAAACCCACGCGACCACAGGGAGGACATGCAGACTCCACACAGAAGGCACCCCAGCTGAGGATCAAACCAGAGAACCTCTTGCTGTGAGGCAGCAACACTAACCGCTGCACCACCGTGGCTGCCCTAACCACTGCACCATTGTAAAGAACAAAAATAGATTATTTCTTGACAACGATCGAAACAGGGTTTTCAGATGAGGTTGCCATTTGAATAGAAAGGAAAAAATAAAAAGAATACATAAAATAGGAAAAGGATTAATGAGTAAAACTTGGGAATAAAATTAAAAAATGATAGTTATAGACCTTTGGAATGATCACATTGCTTATGACAGATTTTTATAAGAATTGCCCTGAATAGTGGATGGTATTTAAAGAAAAATATAAGAAATGTCATATAGAGTGGCAATTGCAAAATAGGACAGAATTACAAAAACATTACAGTAAGTTAAGTAATGTGGCATTCAATAACACTGAATCAACTGATAGAGAATATTTTAGTAAAGAAAAAGAATTATATGAAATGAATCAATAGAAAATGAAAAACTTATATAAAACAAGATATTTTTTGCAAGGAAGAAAATAAGCAGTGACCCATATTTCAGTAAAACAGTTAACTAAGATAATAGTGGGTGGCCGCAGTGGTGCAGCAGTTAGTGTTGCCACCTCACAGCAAAAGGTTCTCTGGTTCAATCCTTGGCTGGGGTGGCTTTTGTGTGGAGTCTGCATGTCCTCCCTGTGGTTGCATGGATTTCCTCAGGGTGCTCTGGTTTCCTCCCACATCCCAAAGACATGCTGTAGGTGGATTGGACACTCTAAATTAGCCCTAGGCATGAGTGTGTGCATGTGTGTGCCTTCTGTGGAAGTTTGGGCACTGGGCTGGCAAGTTGATACTGTAAAAACTTCACTGCCAATCATGAGTAGACAGGTGATCCACTGTGGTGACCCCTAACTGGGAAAAGCTGAAAGAAGAAGAAGTTAACTAAGATAACAGTATAACAGGAGAAATGCAAGATGTAGCAGATAAAATTCAAAGCAGACAAAAAATGATGGAAGTTGTGGTAAAGTATGCAAAATAAATGTTTAAAGAAAAAAAATAGAGAGAAAGAAGCAGTGGAAGGTAAAGATACGTTCAGTACAAGATATTAAGGTATTAAGAAGAGAAATACTTTAAGAAGAAATGGACAAAATATTAGCAACAGTCAATATAGAATCAGCAACAGAACATGATGGGAAAGAGTATCAAATGTAAAAAATATGTCAATATGGAAACAAAAGCTTTTTGGGAGTATTGAAAGAATGGCAAAGCAAATGATTTAAGTATAAAGAATCATGCAGTAGCAGTCTAAAGTTTATATGGCAAAAAGGGGATAGAAAGGAAATGCAGAACTGGAGACTGGTGGTATTGAATAATACAGAAGATAACATTTTTTATGAAAAATAGAAGAATGGAAGTTAAGATTCATAATATAATAGAGAAAGCAATATACGGTGTTAACGGTAAAGGAAGTATAGACTTATTAATGATACTGAATTGTTAGATGACTGTATATATATATGAGAAAGAATAAATTAAATAATTATTGCTGATTTAAGTAAGGTCTGTGGTTCTATACAACATGAAATATTGTGGGAAATATTTCAGTTTATAATATTAGTACAATTATAAGAACCGCATTTATAACTGTCTATGAATATAATAGAATAAAAGTTTTGGTAAATGGGTGTTTAAGTGAGGAAATAAATATTGAGTGGTATGAGACAAGGCTGTCTGTTAGGTAGCTTAATGTTTGTACTACTAACAAATGTGGTATTAGTTTCTATAAATCAAGATGCGCAGAAAGAATACTGTGTTACTAAGGAGAATATTAGTAAGCCTATTTTATCAGCCTGCACAGATGATATAATACTTGTTACAAAGAATGTGGAAGGAATGATAGTCATATTGAACTTTTTAAATGGACGTTTGAATGCTATGGGTTTGTGTTTGAACAGAGAAAAGAATAAAGATTTTATGCATTTTAGGAAGGTAGGAGAAACTGAATTTACAATGGAAGAAATGACAGTTTTGGGAATGCATTTTGGAAAGCAAAAAATAAGAGACTTACAATTTAAGAAGATAATAGAGAAAATAAGAAATACATGTATATTTTGGAAAATATGTAGGTTATTTAAGAAAAAAAGTAATTTAATAAAGTCAATATTGATGGCAAAAATGGCATACTTGGGTTGTGTATTTAGTTTACCACTAAAATATGAAAAAGAATTTTGTAACATTGTATTTTTGTTTATATAGGTTTCTAAGTTAAACTCTGTTAAAAGATGGATTTTATATGTTGAGAAAGAGGAGGGTGGTTTAGGACTAATCAATCCAGTAGTGTGCGTGGCATGTTAAAATCTGTATAAAGTCCTTAAAAGGATAAAAAATGGTAATAATGAGTTGCTAACTAAAATATTATAATGGAAGTTTTAGAAATAATGGAAGTGAGTTATAAATTTTAAAAGAGCAAGACAGAGTATAAACAATGAACTGCAACGTTATCAGTAAAAATATAATTATAGAAAATCAACATAGATGAAATTGAAAATGAAAACAAAGTATATTATAAAAATGTTATGTGTAAACATTATTAGGTTTACTATCATATGTGTGAAACTTACCTTATCATCTGTTATATGGTCAAGGGTATAGGTGCAAAAGTGTAAAATACCAAGAGGAATTTATATCATTGAGATGCAGCTTGCATTCCTGGTTTTGAGCATTGCAATTTACAGTTGTATTGCACTACAGTAAGGATCGGGAAAAGTATCCTTTTCCTTACTGTAGTGCAATCTTAGAGTTGGAATATATAATTTGCAGGGGGTGTGGGGGGTGCAACAGAGCTTGCCCCCCTACAAAATATGTGTAGGACTTTTTGGGCATCAAGGTATGTTGGGTAATGTCGATAATGTTGAGTTCGACATTATCGACATTACTGCATTCGGTGGTGTGAGGAAATGCTGGTCTAATTTCCGTTCATTTGGTTCGAGTAAGTCATTACTTGAACAAGAGATTTCCAGAATTTTGATAGTAAACCACATTATCATATGTACCCATGGAGAAGGTTACATGATGAGAAATTCAAAGCCATAAAAGTAAGAACAGAAGGACTTAAGAATATGATAGAATGTCAAGATGTTTTATGGAGATAGACTATAAGTAAATTACCAGTGAAGGCTAGCATGCTGTTTAGAAAACAAGAAGAAGGAATGTGTAATTGTTGTAAATAATTTAAAACAGTGGAACACGTATTTTTGAAGTGTAAAACAGTTGTGAAAATATGGAAAAAAAAGGTGACTTGAAATACTTTGATGATATAAAGTGTGTGAATGATAATATGGACATGGTTGAATATGCTTCATGGAAATAAAAGCAAGGAATATGTATGTAAGACTGATAAGAAGATGTTTAATGTAATATGGATCTTTTGGACTCAAAGAATGAAAGAAATAATGTTTAATGGAAAATGGGATTTGACAGCAAAGTTAGAAAAAATAAGATTTTGAATTTGGAAAATGGAGTGGGATCAGTAATTTAATTAAAAGATTGAATTTCTGTATAAATGGAGTATAGAAATAGATATATTGAATAATACAGTTAGTATGGTGTGGTAAATGGTGTAAATATTGTAAGCACTATGTAAATAATGTATGTAAATACTGTTAATACATTTAAAATAAAAGACACAGGTGGACAGTGGTCTCACCTTCGATAACCACATCGCCACAACAGTCAGGAAATCCTTCTATGTGGCACACCTCATCACGAAGGGCTTTTCATCCAGAAAAAAGGAGGTCATTGTCCCACTGTACTCATCCCTCATTAGACCCATTATAGAATACAACGCCCCATTTGGTATGTACCTCTCAAGACATCTGCAACAACTGGAAAGGCCTCAGAAGTACCTCACTAAAAGAATCACAGGCCTAAAGCAGATGCCCTACGCTGACTCCCTTAAAAAACTCCAGCTATACTCTGTCGCATATCGTCTACTCAGAGGCGATCTCTGCTTAACATACAAGGCCATGTCAAACCCAGAGCTGTTGGACATGCTACACTTAAAGAAATCCCAATCCCTCAGAGCTACACGCTCCAGGGATCTAAACCTTGTCATCACAATAAACAAAACATGCTGGAGGGATAGGTTCCTGACCCAGAGACTCCCCAGACTCTGGAATAGATTGCCCATACATGTCAAGCAGAGTGCCTCTTTGGATCTCTTCAAGAGGAACCTTGACGATTGGATGGGAGAAAGGAAATTCACCCCAGGGATCACGTCAGTCGCCCTGCTAGACAGGGGTCCAGGAAAGTAAATAATGTGGAAAGAAATAGCCAGGGAATTGTTATGGCTAGGCTTGTATAGGCCCTAGGGCTGATAGCCTAGTACCAACCTATGAACCTATGAACCTATGACCCCAACTCTTTCAATAGGTGCTATGGGATCTTTTAATCACCTGAGCTACTAGCAACATAAGGAGATGGAGCCTCAGTTTAACATCTCATCCATGGGCTGGCATACTCAGATGTGCAGCACCCCACTAATGCTGCACTGTAGTGTCAGGAATCAATCTGCCTGGTGTGGGAATGCATCCCACAGCCTTCTGAAGCAATGGTAAGTGCCCTACCAGTTGCACCACTGACACTGCTAATGATGGGGAGTTGTTATTAAGCAACCCAGCTTTGAGTCAGCAGTGTGTGTAATTCATCCTAGCAGTAAGTTAAGGCACATGTTTTTTTTTTTTGGCACATATACTTATGGTTGTGAAAGAAAAGAGTTGGTGTCAAGAGTCTGTAGAAATTTTTGAAGCTGTGTATGCAGATGGGGCTCTGAGGTGGAAGTTGCTTCATCTAAGGACCTCATTATAGTCTTTGTTGCTATGGAGAGGAGACCAGCCAAGTCTAAGATTACAACTTAATATAAGTGGGTGCATAGTTTTGTCTATTTGATGGTGGTTTTCCCTTATTGCTCTACTATTTAATGATAAAGAAGTCTCTGCGTCTCAATGGAGAGAACATTTGATTGTTGTATGTCCAGTGTTTCTGGCATTTAAGGCAGTGGACAGATCTTTATTTTTGGAGTGTAAACAAGCAGTTACTTGGCTAGGGACTATGATAAGTAGGGTGGATTGGCTGCCAAAAACTGGACAAGACAAGGGAGCAAATAAGTTTGTTGGACTTTCAGAACTGACAGTAAAGTCAAGCTAAAGCTAGTTTATACATGCTCATTCATATTGCAAAGTCCTGCATTGTGGGATTAAGTGCTGGCAGAAAGATGCAGGTCAATGGAGTTTGGGGACAATTGATGTGTAGGAGGCTAGCAGGATAGGACCATCAAGAGATGTAAAAGTTAGGGGTAGACATAGTTTTAGAGGTCTGAGGGATCAGTTGCTCTTTTGAGATGTGGCTGACAAACTGGACAGTGCACTCCTCTATCAAGGTTGAACATTTGAAGGAGTGGTTCGAGCATTACCCCAATAAGGAAATAGCCCAAGGGTTAATACACTGTTTTACTTGGATCAGGTTCTATTAAGTTAGCAGTGTGAGGTTGTGAGTGAGACTGTAATAACTTGTCATGTGTAAAGGGTAAAGAGGATAATGCTCAGGCATTTTTACATAATGAGATATGGGCAGATAGGTGTGTGGGTCCATCTTTATTTTTTTTTCAACAGTTTAGGATTTTACCTTTGAGTTTAGCTTCCAGAAGGCAGGTAAATATCACTGATTCATCACCTTTCTTTTCCTGAGGGTTTCTCAGTAAATGCTGACATGCATATAGGCAATGGACGAGTTTGGCATGTATTGCTGAATCATATGGTAATCTTTTTTTTATTTTTATAGTCTTCTATTTGTTAAATTAGATATTATATCTACATTTCATTTGTTACCAATAAGCAATGGGGATTGCCAATGTAAAAATGCACTTATGTGATAAGTTTTATTTCATTAACAATCAAGCCCAGAGGAGTGGTTGATGTTAGAGTTGTGGTTATATGACAGTTTTTATTTTTATTAACCCTGTGCCCAGAGGTTAAGGTTCCCTGTTAAATCAGTGAACACTTAAAATTGCGAACGCTGTTCAATTGAACCATTTTGTTTGAAAAGGCGAAATCCCAGATGCATGGAACAGCGATTTTTTTCCCAGGAAAAAAAATCACTGGGCCATTTTTGGGACTTTGCCATTTCTTCATTATGTTGCAGTCTTGGAGTTGGTATATTTAAGTAGGGAGTGTGTGGGGGCACAACCCCCCACTTTATTTTGTGTTTGGGTTTTTTGTTTTTGTTTTGTTTTTTTAATGGAGCAACAATTTTTTTCTCTGGGAAAAAAAATCACTGTTCCATGTGTTCAGCATTTTGCAATATTAACAATTTAGGGTCGATTATACAGCATTCCCTATTTTAAGCATTTGCTGTTATAATATAGACCCGAGGTTAAGCAGTACCTTAACAGCTTTTGAGATGTTTAGCAAAGCACTGCAGTGGATATGAGAGCAGAGAGTTTCTGGTCAGAGGGCTGTTCATTACCTAGAAGATCTTCTGTTAGTTAGACAAAATAAGGAGTGGGTACAAGAGGGTGTTCAGTTTTTTTTTTTTTTTTTTCTTGGATCTGTGTAGTGAGTTGGGGTGCCATTGTTGAAACCAATTCAAGAAGGCATGGCAAATGTTTTTATTTTTCTAGGCTTAAAAGTTGATATGTCCTTGGACCTTCTTCATTTGCCAGAGGACAACTTGGCTAATTTTTCTAATTAAAAAATGGAAGCATGCTGGCTAAGTCAAAAGTCAAGGTCAGAGAGGTGATGAGATACTCGGATTGTTAAATTTTCTAGAGCAGCAGAGCATTTAGTTGATCACTGGTTAATCTGTTAAGAGGCAGAAGGAAACGAAATATCAGACAGGATTACTAAAAGAAGTAAGGAAGATTTAGTAATCTGGGCTGAGTTCTTAATTTATTTTATTGTTTAGATATTTTTTATTTAATTGTGTTCTGGTTCATAGTTGTGGTTGTTTTTGTTTTGCTTTGCTTTGAGGGTATATGAAAATCTTGATTCTGTCTCATCCCTGTATATTCTGGCCTTTAAGTAAGTTATATCAAGACCTGGGAGAAATACATTGGGTCTTGAGTCATCTAAATGGAAATTTATATGGAAAGAAAACAGAGGTATGCTATATTGTGATCTTTATCCTATGGTAGAAGAGTTGCTGATTCCTTCTGTAAATAATAGCAAACATTGTTATCATGGATAATCAGGAATTTGTTGGTCTTACAGCAGAAATTTCTAGAAGGTTTAGTAGTTTTGTCATCTATCACTCCTTGGCTTATTTGGAGATGATCAGTTAAGGTTGCAGCAATAGAATCTATTAAGACATGTATTAATGCCAGGGTAGCTACTCCAGCTTCTTTGTTAAGCATGTAAATTATAGACCACTGGGATTCTGCAGACACAGGTCTGGTTTGGTACAGGTAGAATTGTGTACATTTAAGTGATACTGATATGCACATATTTAATGATCATATTTGTTTGTTACTTAAAGATATTGTTGTAGGTTTTCTCAGCGTACATGAAAAAGAGGATCAGTCACAGAAAGTAAGGGAAAAGGGGGATATTAGGCTATCAAGTATGCAGTCTGGTGGGTGGTCTATTATTAAGAACAATTGCCTGCTCTTCCCTCTCAGTGGAAGGCAGTTTAGTGCTAGGCATGAACAGAGTAGGATGCTGTTCTTGGAGATTTACTACTATGATCAAAGTAAGCATTAAGTGACCCTCAACACTGCAATGGAAAATGAACAGGCAGTGAATGCTGCCTATCATGTTTGTTCTCTAAACTGCTTTGTTCTGTAAAAAATGTTTTACGGTGTTTTCTGTTGGATTCTAAATAAAGTTATAGCACTGATTATATTGGTCTGGTAATAAATAAGTTAGTCATAACTCAATTCAGTGTAGTCACTGTGTTCAGGCTGAGGTTCCTGGGCAATATATAGTTACTTTCGTTGACCAAATAATGTATAGCATTGAAAAAGTAGCATACCTACAATGTTTCTCTTTGGAGTAAAAATATGTAAAAGTTTGAATCAGAAAGTAGATTGACAGACATGTCTTAATCACAGAAAGATAATTTGGAGTAATGCAATACTTTTCACACCATCACTATCTCAATCATACTATAAAGTACAGCTATTAAATCTTGATAACATTCTCTACCTTGTTAGTGAAACAGGAAGTGTCCTTCACTTTTCTACTTTCTTTTTTCTATTCTTATTGAGTTGTTCTGAATACACTAGTAATTACACATGATGATGTTCCTGCACCAGTGACATGACTGATTCTTTCTTTTCCTTTGCCTAGCCTGTCTAACACAACTCTTTCCACTGCCACCCAACTGGACATTCAGCAAACTGCTTCAGCTTGCACTGACTTCGAAGATTCTAAGCTACAGGGTACTTTGTCACTACTACTTATGCATTAAAGCTCTCTGTCATATATCATATTCAGTCATTCAATCATTCATTCAGGAAATTAGACATAAACAACAGTCTTTTAGGAACTACACTGTAAATGTTTGCTTTAGGAATACATATATATCATTTCCAGTAATACATGTTCTAAGTTGCATCATGGTTCCAGATCCTTTCTGACCAGGATTGGTAAATATGTGTCCTCCATTACTTTATCTAATGTTCTCCATGTGCATCTCTGTTGTTAGATATCAATGGCTGACCTTCTTTAGTTTTTGTGATTGAAGGTCTTTGTATCAACACAAACAGTCATATCTTACTTATGTACTTAATCAGTTGCTCTGCTAGTATTTTAGTAAAATCCTGAACATTATCCAACCCCTTCATTTTTTATTGTGTACTTATTCCTTCCTTCTTTTCTTCTCTTACATATAGAATGGACCAAGCTGCTCTCTTTATTGTTTCCTATTAATCCCATATGCTGGTGTTACACAGTCTATAGGTTAGTCATTTACGTGTGGTATAGAGTTGCATCTGACATTTCTCTCTCGTGGGTGGATCATCTTATTTGTGTTTGCTGTTAATTTCTTCTTATTGTGTACTCATTGTTTATTATTCAATCTCTTCCTGGCTTCATGAAATATCTCAAATCTGGCTTGCTCTTGCTGTAGCTCAAGGAAGAGAAACCTCATCCAGTGTGACCCTTTCCCTATACTTGCCTATTATTTGGTATCAGCTCACCTTGATAGCAATTGCTAGTATATTTTACAATGTGACCAAACCCCATATAGGGAGTTTTGTGTCTCTACCTGACATGTTATTATTACGAACTCCAGAAATACTACATAATGAAGGTAAGGAGAAGCAGCCATGTGTTTGTCGCTTTGGAACATTAGCATTTTTCAATAATCTAATTTAAAAATGCTGATTCACATAGTGAGCTGTTAAGAAATTAACCTGTTGTGAGCTTGGATACCATAATGCAAACAAAATGTGTTCTTCTGACATTTTATTCTTCTTTTCTTTATTTCACATTGCACAGCCGAGTCAGATTAATACATAATAAATATATTCAACATGTTAAGATTTAATGAGGTGATTGTGACATGAATGTACAATAAAAGCAAACAGAAGGAACAGTTCCACTACCCTATAAGCACAGACATTTGCAAATAAAGGTCATTTCTGCAAAACTGACCAGAAAGCATTGCAAAACAACACTTTTTCTATACAAAAAAAAAAAATCTTTGAAAAGTTAAACAAATTTATACACCCGCTAGTTTATACACCAGTGACTTGAGATGTCATGTTCAGTATATACAGTCAAAGCACACATTTAGAGACAGCAAACTCATTATCATAATCATGCATTTTCCTTTCAAATAATTTACAGACTTTATAAAATTCAGCAGTGTCACATTTTATACTTCAGGAAGATATCCTCCTTTGCAGTATTGTGTAACATATTGCATGTTATTTCATCTGCATCTGGCTTAGATAAGTTAAAATAATTCTGTCCATACATACTAAGCAGGTGAGGAGCTACTGCATTATCCCCTGTAAAACAGCTATTTCAGACTCCGTACAAATATACATTTGCAGTTGTTTCATGCTGTAAAGTATTTAGTTTTAAAAGCAATGACAAATGTTATAACTAAACTGCATGACGTCACACAACAGAGACCACCAACGTTAACTGTACATTTCAGAAATATACCACTTCTGCTATTTGACTAAAAACATTCAAGTAATTTACCAGGCTTATGAGAGACAGAGAGGCAAAAAATGTTAGTCATTAATTTAAGTAAATATAACAAAACAAAAATACCATTTTCCACTGTTAATTTTTGACATATGAAGTTAAACTAAATACTATCTCACATAGTATATGCAACATTGTATTATATGCTTGACACAGATTTCTTCAAGGAATGCAACAAATATGAAACTGAAATGATAAAACCATATTACATGACCAACTATTTCTATTTCAACTTCATTCACTAATTTGCTTTACTTAAATATAAACGTTGTACTTAATAAAACAGTATTTCTCTAAAGGGGAACCATATATACTATATATAAATATATGAAGTATCATATTGAAAACAAATATAAATAAAATTGTAAAACAAATAGAAATACATAAATAAAATAAATATGTTACTGAATTTACATCAATGTAATATTAATTTATAAAATTTTGATCCATTTTCAAATGGAATTATTTATGTAACAATGGATAATTTTGTTGGGAAATCTTTAAGATATGAAGCTATCAGGAATACTGTATCATTTCTATTTTTGAGACTGCCATTGAAAGGATATTAAGGATCAAACCATCTCAGCACTGCAGACAGAAGTTTCTTTCATTTGCATTTTCAAAATAGTAACTGAAATGGTAAAGAAAAATATGTCAGGTGCATATTGAACTGATTCATTTGCTATTCTTTTCTAAGCTGCAGTGGCAGTTATAGATAATGATAGCACTGCTCCTTTTACCTGGGTTTAGCACCGTTCATGTCTTCAGACCTAGTAACAACTGCAGGGACTTACCATTATTTTTCATGGATACCATCACCTCTTGACTGATTCCAATGAACCCTAGATTTGAACTCAAAAGATGTCTAAATCACACAAAAAATAAAGTTAATTACTATTTCTCAGCTAGCTACCTATAGGACACCCTCTATGTCTCTTACTCACCATGGTTCTATATCTCTTAATCAAACTTACTGATCATCCAATACCTAATCGTCAGCCTCATTTTGTTGAAGTTACAAATCAGTTAATGGACTTTTAATCAAAGTTTTTTTCCTAGGGCAAACCAATGGTAGGCCACTCTAGTGACCACAAAAAAATCATAAAACTTAAAACCTACCCAGCTTAAATTCCCATTCATACTTATACCGTTATACTGTGGTAATTCAACTGCTCATCAATAAAATGTCTTTACTACACTGTCAGTGTCCAGCTTACCTTATGTTTCCTGGACAATATACATGATAACTCCTTGGTAGAAATAGTTAAGTATTTTAGTAGGGCAAAAATACCCTTGAAATTATTTTCAGAAAACGGTCCCTTCTTTCACATCTGTATAAGTATCAACTATACTTATTAATATAGAGCATAACTTAATTACTTTTTCATTTAAAACTTATGGCAATTCTCCTACAAATACCTCTGTATAAATGGACTTCACAAAAACAAACCTTTTTCTGTTAATGAAGAACTAAATAAATCCTGATATAGTCTTCCTCTGTGAAACCTATTGCTAAAGCCAACACCTATGGTTTGCATTTTCATTTAAATTGATGTGTTGATAAGGTAATTCCTATCACATGAAGTGTAATGAAACATTTAAAAATAAACCTGTTGCAGATCATCCATATAAATAAATTGTATAAAAAGACAAAAAAAAAAATTAACGCTTATAAGAAATTTTCTGCATGCCTTACAAATACACTTAAGCAAGCAATACAAGAGCATAAGGGAACCAACAAGTAGCTGAAAGTTGTATATGAATGCAAAACATTCACTTAGCTAAAATAGCTACAAAACATTCTTTCACCATGTCAGAAAGGTTAGAACTAACACCCAGAAATGTTCAGAGTTAGTCAACAATTATGCTGGCCATTCTGATCCAAAGGAGATAGTTAATATCTTAGCTGACAAAGCGCAAATGTTTCTCATGCCATATTTTTAACTATTCCACAGATTCCACAGCCTCAGCCACCTCAATAATTACTATACAGCAAGTCTGCTCAGCAACTGCAAAAATGAAGGACACTTCATCTATAGGCCTGATAATTAGTGCTAAATATGTCCTAGCTGGATCGTTGCTTAACCTCTTTGATTTAAGTCTCTTCACTGGTTCCATTCTTGAAGACTGGAAAGACTCCACTGCAATGCTATTATACAAGGTTTGCTGAATCACAGACTCTAGAAATTATAGAGGCATTAGTCTCACTAGGCTCATATGTAAAGCTATAGAATATATTATCACAGACCTCGTTATTCTAACATTGATAACCTGTTAACCCTGGATTCTCATCAATTCAGCTTTCTAGGTGCAGATCCTAATATTTTAACCTCATCAATTCAGTTTTCTCCACTGCATATCCTACCCTTTTAATGTAAATAATTTCTTCAAATAAAGATATAAAATAACTCAATGAAGCAGTGGGTAGTGGTTGTGCAACATATACAGCACATCTTCACCTGGCCAAGGCCTTTGACACTATTCATCATGGAAGTAATGTATTGTGCAGTTCATAACTGCCTGGTTGCTATCACAAAACTCCTATGGTTAGAGTTGCAGATACTACTTCTGATAGCAGAAAATGTATGACTGGTGTACCTCTAGGCTCAGTTCTAGGAGTTCTCTTGTTAGTCATCTGTCTCTTAAACCTTAAAACCAACATTCCTGGTTTATGGTTATCTAGGACTGAGAGGACTGTAAATTGGATGGAGCTGTTTGTTCTTCCACTAACTCATAACTGCAATAACACGGATTGCCCTATGTTAACCACTGGAGAAGGACAATGGTTTAAAACTAAATGGGAAAAAATGTGCTATAGCTTATTCTGGAAAACAAAACATTTCAATAACATGCCATATATGTGGCTTTACCATCAAATTAGAGTGTCATAAGAAATCTAAGCACTGTTGCTCATATTTCCTTATCTTTTGGCCTTAACAACTCTGTTATATTTTGAAATTCCTTGTGTCTATCTTAACTAATCTCCACAGGCATAGTCTTAATTCCTCAATAGTCAGCTGTTATCAGAATATAACTTCCTTTTTGGTATCCATTTATCAAAACATATCATTGAACTTG
The DNA here is from genome assembly GCF_019279795.1 of Protopterus annectens. NCBI lineage: Eukaryota > Metazoa > Chordata > Ceratodontiformes > Protopteridae > Protopterus > Protopterus annectens. The sequence continues at coordinate 488,422,208 of NC_056751.1, read as the reverse complement.
ATTGAGCTCAGGGATTTCTAAGTAACAAGATCTACAGCATCAAAATACTCAGATTTCCAGAGAGCCTGGAAGCTCTCTCATTGTAGTCAGCCACTTTTAGAATCCTCTTTGGTGATGTTTGTTCAGCTTTTGAGCCAGGAAAGACCTGGACCTCCTTGGACCCCTACTCATTTGTACTGCACGTGTTTCCTGAAATATCCAGTTAATGGATATAATACTGTAACAGTAGATAAATAAGACATTGACAGTATTGATTCATATCCCAGTAGATCTCCCACAAATGAGACAAACTTCTACTATATATCAAGCAAAATAGTATCCTTGGCACATTTAAGGTAAAAAAAATGTTGGGCAGATTGAAATACAGCCCCCACAATATCTTGATTTGCCCTAATTGAGGCTGGGGGAAACTTTTGAAGATTTTTTTTTTTTTGTTGGCTAGACTTGCACTGGTACTTACCTATGAACTTACTAACATGTAGTACAAAATACTTGTTCATTTACTTATGTTTTTGACCAGGTCAGCCCTGCTTAGATCATGCCCATTTCCAGTAGGGACTGAGGATGGAAGAACCCTCACTAGGAAAAACATACATAATAAGTTTACAAAAGATAAACATGCATACATATATGTACAACAACATAAATAGTAGAAATATTGTAAATAAGCATAATAGCTAAACAGATAATTAAAACATTTTAAAATTAATGGTGGCATGCTGAAGATAATAAAATTTAACTTACTGCAGTATATATGAAGCAACAGACATAGATTTGAAACAAGTAAAGCTGTGCATTTTGCTAGGAAATTCATGTTAGCGTGACATGTTTTCATTTAACTATACAGATTAGTCTATTGCTGGGGTTGTTAGTTTTCTTGATGGGCAAATATGATGAAGCAAGTGGATGGACTGAAATGATGTTACATGAGCTGTAAATTGAAGCAGTAAGAAACCAAGTTTTACATGCTTTTTTTTTAAATACAGTGAAATGTTGCATAATTCTTAACTGCAAATGAACTTAAAGCAGTAAAGCTGCTCATTTTCTCATTGACTGTAACTAGAATCCTCTTTCCCTATATTTGAATGTTATATACTATGTTATAGTCAGCTGCAGAATCATGTTTTATTTCCTTGTCTTTATCTGTCAATATGTTTTGTATTCTATCTGCACTGTCTCACACACACACACACACACACACACACACACACACACACACACACACACACACACACACACACAAAGCATGAATACAATTGTGTACTTTGTGTGTGTTTTTTATATCCATTGCAGTAATCGCAGAGTTATTTTCTTCAGACTTTTTTAGGAATTCATGAGATTCTTTCTGCTTATCATTATGAAATAATTTTAAGGCATGCTGTACCTAGACCTACAAACAACTAGGAAGTCAAATATAATTTGCACTGTTTAAAGTTTTACATCTTATTTTATTGGAGTAAACATGAATGAAACACTTCTCATGCCTGTACAGTTAGTTTATGCTCTATTTAAAAACATATCACTATGTAATACATCAGCACATGACTACAGCTTTGCAATGCTAGAATGTTTATTACTATAATGAGATGTTAAAATATAGATTTAAGAATCACTATTAACATATGTGCATGCTGCCTATCCAGGCACCTACAACAGCATTACTACATTTTAAATCAAAGAAATGTATCCTTTTCATAAAATAATGCAACTGCATAATCCACATATGCATTGTGTTACAGAATTACAGGCTTAAGAAACTTTAAATTTACACATTAATGAAAAGTGCATGCACTTAAAATAAAGAGCTTTTGGGTGCATGTTTAATAAAACATGCTAGTCTTTTTAATGCATCTTAAAAAAGAAGTTGACTACTTGAAATGTACCACAATAAAACAAATTAACATTTGAGATGTTGTATGGCACACATCACATAGTGTGACAGTCCTTGGGTCTTTGCACATGATTTTCAAAATATGCACTCCTTTTCATGCAGCTACTGCATCCCCAGGAACAGGGGTAACATTAGTCTTCAAATCAGTTGATGTTACCATATGTCAACTTGCCGAATACTTATGACTAAAAGTTATGTGACATTTTTCAGTTATGGGGACAAGATTCAAAGAATTAGAATATCATGTATTATTTAATTACTCAGTCCTATACATCACATATAAGCCATACAATGAAAAATTAATTTAAAGGTAAAGAATGGGGTTTTAGAATACCCATTTATTTCAAAGTCCCAGGAAATCTAAGATCTTTATTAAATGTCTAGAGGGGTAGTAATCCAGAAATTACCAAAAATGCATAAGAAACTAAAAAAGTTACTTTTTTATAGTTAATATCAAATCATACAAGTGTACAGTCATAGATAAACATACATACAAATGTAGTACATACAGACACAGATTTAGTGAATATGCATTAATATAATCAGAGGAAATAAAATTAAGAATCTGCTTACTGTCTGCTGTCAGATGAAACATAAGGAATAACAGCACATCAGATGGAACTATTGCTCAAAGATCTCTCATGCACACATACATGTGAACACACAAAGCCACACAAGCACACACATATGTGCATGCACACACACACACAGACACACACACACACACACACACACACTTGTGTACAGTGTATGTGCTATATGTATAATAAAACATTTCATAACTAATGCTTAACTTCCCTGAATTTGTGAAACATAAAAATCATTACAATTGATTTATAGTACGTTTTAGAAAATAAATAAGTGATTTTGCAAATAAATCTTTGAAATGTAATAACTATATCTTTTTATTATTATAATAAGGATGATTATAGCTGTGATTCAGTCCCATTACCCCTTAATTGTAGACTAGGTATGCATATGTTCATACTCTAAAATCTTTATTTTTGATATATACTAGCATATTCATTTCTCTATTTTTTACTTTCTTTAAAATTCTGTAAGCCATTATTAATGAAAGGGCATTGTTAAGATGTGTTACTTTAGGATATGACACTTAAAGTATGTGACTTGTTTAAATGACAGGAACAAATTACATGCTTAATTATGGGTGGACAGGAAGTTGAACAGACATAAACAGTTGAACAGATATGTTCTCAAGCTGTACAACAAAACAGTAATGCAGTCATGGTAGGACAGAATTTTATATAATACATTGATAATTATCATTACTAAAACATAGTTTTTCAAAAATGGGACTGTCACTTAACATAAAAGTCATAAGTATTTCTAAGTACATGTCTTATTCCCAAATAAAAAGCTCATATTTTTTAATACCTATGCAAAGATTACACAAATAATTAAATAACTTTTCATTTTGTGAGTTATCCTAGTTGTTATAATCATATTGAAAATATTTAAAAGGTATTAAATTATGATTTATAAGCAGACCCATTTTATTGAGTTATTTCACATGCTATGTATGTAAATACAATTTGAATATGTTTATGCATCTGCACATTTTTATTATATCAAATAAAGATGACAGAATATCCACATAACTTCACTTCTTATTTTTTGAACTGTTCCAAATTGAAGTAAACATCAATACAATTAAAATTTACTATGCATATTAATTTCAGTATTGAAGATAAATGATATGCAGCTATAGTGAAATAAAACTATTTTCATGGCTCAGACAGAAGGTATATTCAACTGTCTTAAATTATGGAACAGAGAAAACTATTAGGTTATCCTATATAACAATGTGTGAGTTTTATGTGCTGTCTTTCCAAAGGGAAAATAAAACAATTTTATAAGCAACAAAAGTAGACATAACATAATAAACCAAATATGTTCCATAGTTACTGTAGTCAACAAAACTCAGAAGTGTGCAACTGTACTTTCAGAGGTTTGATGTTCTCATGTGATCTGAATAAATTGAAGTTAGCTTACAAATGCCCACATTATACAAAATACTGCACTGCTCATGTCAAAAGTACATTCTGTTTTGCACACTAACATATGAACTTTAATTAGAAGTGTTAAGATTTTGTTCTGCTTCAAGAAAGCTGCAATTTGTGCCTTTGATTTAACTTTTATACCTTTTATTCTGTGATGATATTTACAGAGATTTATATGTATTTATATGTCCAAAGGGTCAGTTGTTCACATAGATATCAAGTAAGCAAAAAACCAGGGACAGTTTTTAAATACTGTCCATATTTAAATAAGTTACTTACAGACTGACATCAATAAACTTACTTGAATATAAGATGAAAGATATCAAAACTGTTGAGAATGACGCAACATCCCTTCCATTACGCCTGACTGCATCAGCACTTATGGGCTGTTACAGTCGGTACTCTCACTACACTAGCACTTAACAGGTTTATTATGTTCTAGTTTTGGAGAATAATCACAGTGTTCCATGCGCTATAACATTTTTACCCAAGTGTGTGTGCATATGTGTGTGTGTATATATCTGTGTGTGTGTGTGTGTGTGTGTGTGTGTGTGTGTGTGTGTGTGTGTGTGTGTGTGTGTGTGTGTGTGTGTGTGTGTGTGTGTTTTTGTCTGTGTGTGTGTGTGTGTGTGTGTATGTGTGTGTGTGTGTGTGTGTGTGTCTGTGTCTGTGTCTGTAAGTAGATATATATATATATATATATATATATATATATATATATATATATATCTATATATATATAAATAATCTATGTATGTATATACCACATATATATAAAACACATACACATACCTACCTAAAGACATATACCTATACAACTATACATATATCTATAACTATCTGGGTCTATGTTCAGTCATCAAATTTGAAATCCATCGAATCTCTGTTGTTCGAACATAAAACATTCGATGTTCACTTCACTGAATGATCAATCATTTAATATTTTATCCAGTGAACAGAATTGGTTAGCCAGCATTAGGAAATTTGACCTTTTCCCCACTGTAGTGTGATCTCAGAGTCTGTACATATAAGTAAGGGTGGTGTAGGTAGGACTGATATACTGAGGTGTGTGTTTTGATATGCAAGTTGCTCCGCTGTCTCTTTTCCCTAGGTAAAATGATGATTGAACATTCACTGAAGTGAATGTTCGATGAACAGGGTTAGATGGATTTCTCATCCATAGCTAACTCTGTGATATATATATATATATATATATATATATATATATATATATATATATATATAAAATATATAAAATCCCACAATGAAGCTAGTGCTCGTACCAATATCAAGGCATGCACGGAAGAATCCAACATAGAACAAAAAACTATGATTCCAGCACAGCCAATCGTGAATATAAATAAAATGCAAAGGCAGAGATATTGCCAAAATTACTTTATTGGCTTGCAGACTGTGAGAAAAACATGACTCCAAACCGGTTTCACCCTTTAGGTGTCATCAGTGGAAAATACCATGTGCATCAACAGAACACTTTAAATATATTTCCCTTAAAGGTACAAGCCCTATTTTTAAATATATGCATCATACATTATAAAAAATACAGAAAATTACAAGCATAGAAACCTCAATGCAGCCCAGAATTATTCATTTATTATGAAACACATTATCTATTTACCTAAATAAATGAATAACTAACAAGTTAACCCATTTTTTGTCATTATTCATACTATCAAAGGAACTCATTTAAACGAGGTCTATATAAAGCCCCCAAATTTAAAATCCACATCTTTTCCTTTTTATCCAACATTTTATGTTTATTGTTTTCAGACAAATTGACATTATGGATTGTATCAATCCCTATAAACACAAAATGTGCCATTATATGGTCAATTTTGTGTTTGTAAAGAGCACTCCACACCCGTTGACATTTAATGTCACTAAGGTGGAGTGCCACCCTACTTTTAAAAGATCTTGACGTCTGACCTATACAGAAAGCCCCCCACTGACATACTGCCATATAAATCATCCATTCTGTCCGACAGGTTATTACCTGTTGTATATCATATACCCTAGGTATATTAATAGAGGTAAAAGATTTTGTTTTTAAAATAATCTTACAATATATACAATTACCGCATGGATTGCACCCTTTTATAATATTATTTTTTGATTTTTTATCTTCCAACTTTTTATACCACGCAAGTGAATCCCCTATATTTCTACCCCTCCTATATCCAAACTTAATGTATTCTGTGAGATATCTTTCAAAAAATTGGTCATTTTTCAGGATATGCCAATAATTATTAATAATAAAACGTAATTTATAAGTATTAGTACCAAATGTGGTAATAAATCTTAAAGGGACTGTTCCTTTTGCACCTTCCTTATCATGTTTAGATTCAGATGTTACATTTCTTTCCATGTTAGATAGCTTAAGTACTTCTTTATCTATAGTTTTCTCATTATAGCCTCTCTAGACAAATATATTCCCCATAAGTCTAGCTTCTTTCTGAAATTCTTCATCATTACTGCAAATACGTCGTAACCTCTGAAACTGACTTTTAGGTATATTAAAAATTGTATGTTTTGGATGGCAACTATTTGCTCTTAACAAAGAGTTTTTTGAAAATGGTTTCCTGTATAAACCTGTACTTAAGGTACCATCCTCATTTTTAACTACATGCACATCCAAAAAATCAATAGCTACTTTTCCCTTCTTGTCCATAAAGACTATATCAAATGCATTGAAGTTCAAATGATCAACAAACATTTTACATTCATTTTCAGAGCCAGACCAAATGGCCCAGCAATCATCAAGATAATGACGCCACATTATTAACTCAGATTTGAATGGAACATTTTCATCATAAATCAAACTACACTCAAGGTACCCCATGAAAAGGTCTGCATATATTGGTGCAAATTTAGTATGCACTGCAGTCCCATTTAACTGTAAATAGCACTCATTCCCAAAAAATAACACATTATTCTCCAACACCATTTTTATCAGATCCAAGAAGAAAAAACAATGTTCAATAGAATACTGTCCATACTTCAACAGCCAATATTTTACTGCTTCAAGTCCCACATGGTGCGGTATACTAGTGTACAATGATTGTACATCTAGTGTACAAATATAACACTCATCTGTTATCATAATCTCATCCACTAATTGCAAAAATTAATTTGTGTCCTTAATTCTTGATCTAACTGGGACCAATAGAGGTTTTAACTGTAATTCTAAATAAGCAGAAATAGGTTCAGTTAAAGACCCTATTCCTGATAGTATAGACCTACCTGGTGGAGGAAAAACATTCTTATGCATTTTTGGTAAAATGTAAAATAGTTGGGACTTGGTTCTCTACCATTAATTCCTTTAATGAGGCATCATTTATAAAACCTTTTGATTTATAATCCTTTAAGGTTTCATCTATTTTTCTTTTCAGGTCAACAGTGGGATCCAAAGGCAGCTTTAAATAAAACCTGCCATCTCCCAACTGTTTTTTAACCTCATTGGTATAGACATTAATGTCCCACACAACTAATGCTCCACCCTTATCGGCCTTAAGTATCACCAAATTTCTATTTTCCATTAATCCTTTAAGGGCAACCCTTTCTTTTATTGTCAAATTGCAACCATGATGTTTAAATATATTACTTTGATTGTTATGTAGCTCATGTAATACACTTTCTTCAAACATTTTCACCCTTGGGTGATGAGGGCTACAAAGGTTCCCTTTTTAAATCTAAATTCAGGTGTTATTACAGAAGAATCACCCTTAGTATGAAAAAAGTACTTTAAATTTAAGTTTCTACAAAAACTTTTAACATCCATGCACATATCATGTTGAGACAAGAAAAAAGAATGTACATATTTAAATCCTTTATTCGACACTGTTTTTTCATCATCATTTAGATGGTAATCTGTAAGATTCACTATAAGTCCCTCATCATTCACTTTTCCTTCACTAGTCTCCTGAACTTTTCTTCCATCTCTATCAAATCTTCCCTTTTGATGTTTCTTGCCACCTCTTCTAAAGGGCCACCCTTAGATTTGGCCCTTTTATGTGTCAGCGATTGTGCATCAGCTAATTCACCTGCATCGTAATCAGTGTAAGTACTTGGGGCATTCAGTGACATTTCTCATATACTAGATTCAAAATTGTCCATATCACGAGTGGATTTTAAAATAGACTTATTTCTCTTCTGTTTAATTCGTCTTGGTTTGTTAGTGTCACTGAACCTAACTGCTCTTTTATTTTGTTTCCAGGTGTAGATTTTATCATTTTTGGGGCCATTCATGTCTGAACTTCTTTTAATTTTCTAGTCTTTACATCATTTTCAAAGGTATTCATGTCCTCCATATATTTATTAAACAAGCCCTTATATTCTTCCATAATATTGTATTTTTGTATGACATCTAAACAGCCATCGACGTTTTATTTGACATCCCTTAAATTTTCTTCATAAAATGAAATCAACAGTACAATAAAAGTTTTGAAGCTGTATTCGGTATTAGACGCCATTTAGCAACAAAACTTGCATTTTCTTTACCTACACCTGGCTCTACATAAACACGCAGGCCCCTTGGCGCTATCCCAGCATCCAAATAAGCCCTTAAAAGTTTAATATGCCCCACAATAGAGCGATATTTTTGGTATATTGACATAGTTCTTTAAAATCATGCTGCATTTGCGAAAAGTTGCTTACATCTGTGATACTCAAATTTTTAACGCCCCACTGCCTGCCATCAAGCTACGTATTGTCCTCTTTATCCAAAGTTAGCATATCAATGTATTTACACAAATCTCCTCCTTCTGCCATTACAAAAAATAAACCAGTCACTATAAATCCACATGGATAAGAAAAATAATGATTCTTGTCCCACTAATGCAGGTTACCACGAACGACACCATGCAGCACTCCTCAATACATAATCCCACAATGAAGCTAGTGCTCATACAAATGTCAAGGCGTGCACAGAAGAATACAACATACAACAACAAAACTATGATTCCAGCACAGCCAATTGTGAATATAAATAAAATTCAAAGGCAGAGAGATTGCCTAAATTACTTTAATGGCTTGCAGACAGTGAGAAAAACATGACACCAAACCAGTTTCACCCTTTAGGCGTAATCAGTGGAAAATACCAAGTGCATCAACAGAACACTTTAACTATATCTCCTTTAAAGGTACAGGCCCTATTTTTAAATATATGCACCATACATTATACAAAATACAGAAAATTACAAGCATATAAACCTCAATGCAGCCCAAAATTATTCATTTATTATGAAACACATTATCCATTTACCTAAATAAATGAATAACTAACAAGTTAACCCATTTATATATATATATACTTATACACACACACACACACACACACACACACACACACACACACACACACACACACACACACACATATTCATACATGTCCAGTGCTCATGTCTATTTAAGTAAAGATTAATTTTGAAGAAGTCAATACCTAACTTCTTTTCACTTCATAATGAAATTTTTCTTCTAACAATTGATACATACTGGATTCTAATTAGATTATTTTTCTAGTTTCTGCCTCATTATCAGCCATTTATTTTCTAAGAAATGGGCAGTAGTACATATTTAATGTATTTTATTGTTTTTGCCATCTTCTGTGCAAATTCCTGTTTTTCATTAACAGCAAATTTTATTATGTTTGTTTCTCTTCCTAGTCTATTTTTCTGTATAATCCCTTTCCTTTATTTTCATATATACCCTTACTGTTGTGGAATTGTCCATGTTTTCCTTCTATTTTATCTGAAACTGACATTTTTTCTGATCATTTTAAGTTCCTCATGCTTTGCAGACATTACCATTTTCTTAATATCTTGTATTACCGTCCATTCTGAGACTCATATCAGTTTTTCCTTCATTTTATTTAATGTCTTTCTTTGTTTTATTGTTACATTCACCTCTTTGATGCCAGAGTTGATATTGTCTATTGTATGTATCTATGTCCTCCTCTACTGATTGCCTTTAAGCCTCTGAGTATCAGATTTGTAATAGCTGTATCAGCCTTCCACAAAGCTCATTACTGTTATTTCCTGCAGCCATGCATTTGTAAACAGTATTGTTTGATGCTGATTTGCTGCTGAGTACCTGACAGACCTCTGCGCATATAACAATTCACATACTGCTTATTTAAAGCTTATGGGCTTGAGACAGCTTCCTACTTTCCAAGTGAGGATATAAGGCCTATGTTCCAAGGTACTGAGAGTCGCCTTGTTTTAGAATGTGCCTGAATTAAAGTCACTCCATTAGCATTAGCCATATACTTGTCTTCAACTGTTAACCTTTCTCTATTACACAGGAAAAAGTACACATTTCATCTCTTCTCTGTTTTATCTCTTATATGAGTCAGGGTTCTGACAGTAGCAAGGTAAGATGCCCAGAATCCTTCCACTTGCATATCATGGTCTTGTTTTTGTCTCCTTTATGAGGTATGCCTCTTTCCTGCCTCCTTGTTATCCCACTAATTCTGGTGGCTTGGGTTCTTCCCATTACATATGTGGTTGCTTCTGTCTCCTTCATTACTATGCAGATTTCATACCTCAGTGTTATTTCTGTACAAAGCCTCAATAAATAGTGTGTTATCCTATCTTCCCTTTTCCTCTCATGGCCACTAGTTCAATGACGTTCTGCAATGGACTATGTGCATACTACCTCATAACTTGTATAAAATAGGCATTGCATTATGCATTTTAAATCAGAATGAGCCTTGTTCTTTCTCAATGTACACTGTTTGTACATATAATTAAATAACTGGAATAAATGTATACAAAAAGGAATTCATGTTATTTACTATATATATATATATATATATATATATATATATATATATATATATATATATATATATATATATATATATATATATATATATATATATATATATATATGAGTCTAGTATGTGAGATGCAATTCTGGGAAATAAGGAACTTTTTCTATGTGCGTATTTGTTCTCATGTTAAAGGTACTTTCTGTGATTTTGATGTTCTTCAGCTAATATGTAAGACCATGCACAACAGTACTCTGTGCCTTCCATTTTTTTATTGGTATTATAATTTTGCTCTACTTTTTGAGCAGTAAAGTTTATTGATTATGCAACCAGTGCTGCTGAATGCAAATCACCCAAAGAAAAAGAAAAAAAATGGCCAAAGTAAATTCATAAATTCACTGTTAAGGTAAATGGTGATTTTTTTTTTGTATGAGTTAATGTAATAATGATGCTGGCAAAATCATATGTAAGCCAGTCTTGTAAGGGAATTTGATTCTACTCATTCTGTGAAGTCAGCCATTTATATATACTTCATATATTCATGCTGTAGTCTGTTTATTTACATCCTATGTTTATCTTTCCTTGAGTGTCCATGAGTTCATTACCTGTGTTTCACTTACTAAACAGATAATCTATTTTCTGTGCTGTTGTTGCAGCAAGGTTTCTTAAGTTGTTTTTTATAAGCTCCTTGTTGGCTAGTTAAGATTTCACTGTGACTGTGACTGAGGATATTCAGTCCCTATTTGATGGATATATGGTCTTACAGTTTAGGACTGCATCCTTTCAGCAGGAATTTCCAGCATCACGAATCATGGAGCTGAAAGCCGTGTGCCATTACTTAAACTTTCCTTAAGTTCTACTATGTAGAATATTGAAGCTTCATACATGACATGAAGAAATGCACTAGATACACAAGCTAGACAATCTCCCTGACTGGCTTGACAGAGTGCAGCAATGCTACATTAGTCCATTACTAGTTTAGTTATTTAAATCGTTTTAGAAAAAATATAATTTGGAAAAAATGTCAAAAGTGTGGCTTGGTTTAAGTTGCTGGGTCTTGCACTTAAAAAGCCTCTTCTTTCTATTTCCTGGTCTAATGCCGAACAGAAAGCCCACCCCCTCTTCCAACATTCATGCCCACATCTATATCAGCTTTCTTTCTGCATGTGTTTCTTACCTCTTCATGGACAGTTACAGCTGTCCTAGAGTGATTCCTTGTACAGATTATTAACGTACTTCATGAACTTTACAGAGGATACGTGCAAAGAACAATCATACTCTACCAGTATGGCAACTGAATTGCTGTAAGTCGCAGCTACAAGAATGGGATAGCTCTGATTTTCTGCCATCATGTTCATGCAGTAACTGTGACCCACCAGTTTATCTTATTGAAAAAAATATAGTGCTGTTATGTTGTTTAATGAGGTCCTCCTTTATGGTGAAAGAGAGTTTTGGGTATTTATTGGCATTTCAGCAGTGTTTTCAACATATATTAAAGCAAAGCAGCTGTTTGCTGATCTTCCTGAAATTTTCAGGTTTACAGATAATGTAGTGTACAGTCCTCAAAATACCTGTTTTTTTAAGAATGGTAGGAAATCATAGAATGTGGCCTGGGACATTACGTTTTTTGTTATACTGCATGTTAAACATCCAGAGTGTGATTCAATAAAAAAGCAAATACTGCAGAAAGTAAAGCAATATATTAGTTAGTTCAGTAAAAAAAATCCTAAAACATCTCATAATTGTGAAAGTTTTAATGTTATTGTGCAGTTGTAATACTTTATGAGCTCAGAAGAGCTATGACTCTACTCTCAACAATACGTTATCATGATGAAGCCAGAATACAAAGTTTTGAGGGATGGAGTTAGTAATGTACATGTAAAAACTTCAGTTCACATTCATGAAAACCCTGATGTGTTTACAGTCATAACGTTTGTGACTAGAGAATGACAAGGCTGGCTACAGTGAAAATAATTTACCTGCTAGAAATCAAGTGCATTTTCTAATATCTAATGTATGTACTATAAAAAGTGAATGATCCACATTCAATGGCATGATCATGTTAGATTTATTTCAGTTAATCTGTTGTGTGAGTAGTAGAGCAGATTAAGACAGGAAAGGAATAATAACACAAATACAATTAACACAGACATCTTTTTTTCCATAGTTGAGTAAGTGACAATCAGAGGAATAGTCTGAATTAGTTAACTATTAAGCTCTAACAGCATTCTATTCTGTTTCACTTTAGAGTTGAATGAATGCATTATTCTGTCTATTTTGCATTAGTATAATTTTATCAGAATAATGTTACCAGCAGAGGTGCTAACGTTTGCTATAATGCATATAAAAGATTTCACATTGATACTTTTAAATGCCTTTATAAACCCTATACTGTGTGAACTTTTTTATATATACAATTCACCAGATATCATATTTTCCTACTCACCCTGTTGACCTATTCCTTCATATGCTGAAGGCTGTGAGTTGGATGCATTTAATCCCCAATCAGACTGAGCATTACTGGCCCATTTGTTCCTCTCAGAGACAATGTTCTGAGATGAGGAAGTGGTATAATATGCCCTCTCCTGTGGACCTCTCCTCCAAAAGTTCTAACCCCATTCCCACAGTGTCTAGTGGCTGTCTTAAGTCATGGGTTAGAGTGCATCATGAGCCTACTTGTTATCCTTCCAAAACTATGTCCAGTACTCAGCCATTAGGACCCCCTGTGTTGCATCCTACTGAATCCCCCAGGCTTGCTGATCAAGAACTGCAGTGCTACAGCTCTTGCTGCCTCCATCTCTTCACAATATGCTAGATATAATCTGTGGCTCACTCCTGTCCTACCTGTGAAGTCTTCCAGCTCCCCAATTCACTAGTACAGTGCTGGTCAACTGGGACACAGGGCTTTATCCCTTTTTGCCACTGGGCTGCTTAACTTCTTGAATTATTGATACCTCCATCAGTTTAACTTCTGATAGCCTTTATGATCACCACATTTCTTGTCTACTGCTGACAATCATTGTTTGTGTTTCAGATTTTTCCCGGTAAGGGATCACCACAGCAGAACTCCGGTACGCTAATGATTGGCAGTAGATTTTTACAAAATGCCGACGTGTCAGCTCGACACCCAACCTTCAATGAAGAAACACCCATTTACGCATGCGTGTCTTCGAACTCTACCCAACCACAGGGAGGACATGCAGAAGACACTCCCAAGCCAAGCTGAGAATCGAACGGGGGAACCTCTTGCTGTGAGGTAACAACGCTACTGCCATATCACCGCGGAAACCTGCCAATTAAAAAGCAAAATATAGCAGCTATAATTCATTGCTGTGCTCTTTCATTTAAAGCTAAGCAATGTTCATTGAAAACTTCCCAAAACATTCAAGTTAGGTTAACTGACTAAAATAAAGTAGGACTTCTGGAAAATGTGCCCTTATTAGCATTCACTCTGATCCCTGTAAAGTGAGTATAAGTCAGAAAAGAGACAAACATTTTTTTCCACACTTGACATTCGTACTTTGGTGCTGCAAGAGATGAAAGAGAAATAATAGTGGTAAATAAGTCATTGATCATAAAGGTCAGAGTATCAAGGCTAATTTATCAATTGATTGTAATCAAATGGCATTTGTCAATCTGGGTGGAGTACCAATCCAAATGGATCCTTTACAGAATCAGCCTGAGAGCATTGTCTGGATACCTGACTTGCTAAGAGTCACACAGTAGTCAAATGGAAACAGAAAATCAAATCTTGAAAGTTAGAATAATGCTCATAAGCAATTTATAGCCATAATCCTCTGCTCTGAATGCCAGAATTGTTATCTAATTATACAGGTTACTAATGATACAATATAATTTCTGCAATGACACAGGATCAAGCAACTCTGGCAAGATTTAGCGCAGTTTACTAAAACATCTCTCTTTTCTGATACATATATATATTTATATATATATATATATATATATATATATATATATATATATATATATATTTATATATATATATATATATATATATATATATATATATATATATATTTATATATATATATATATATATATATATATATATATATATATACACATAGGAGTTTGTGTGTTCGTCTGTATGTGTATATATTTATATTTATAGATATTTTTTTTTCTTTTTTTTTTAACGAGTGTTGACAGACAGACTTAGAGATATGATAATACTGAATAAAAATTGTTTGAATAATCCATGAAGAAGGGATAGAATAAATAAATAAGGTCGAGCATGTCTAAGGATTGAAAGTAGCATTACGCTACAAATTACATAAACAGTTCCTTGGTGCTTTCATTAATTGTGGAGGTAATGTGGGATATAACATACCAATGGTTTTGAGTTGTACTGCTGTGGTGAGATGTGCAGCATGCCTTCATTTGACCTTATTCAAACAGAAAGACTAGCAGAAAGTGAAAGAAAGAAAAAAATAATTCACCCTATTAAAAATACAAAGATTTAATGAAAAGTGACATGCTTTGTTTAAAATAAGAAATCTCTGTAAAAAATAGATAAGGTAGATAAGTCTCACAAAAGAGTATTTTAGTTATTTATTTCTAAATGTATGCATTCAATAAATTTTTTGCTTATTTATTTCATGCTGTGTAGACAGGACCCAGAGTCCCTTTTCAACTACAGTGATGCTGGAATCCATTTTTTATATCAATTTTTTTCTGAGTAGGACTGTAAGAGTTTTGATACTCTCCCTAGCACATAGTTGATGCAAGCTATTCTATCAGCCCTGTATGGGAACCCTATGAATCACACACACACACACACACACACACACACACACACACACACACACACACACACACACACACACGCACACACACACACACACACACACATATGCTCGGTGCACATGTGCATGCACTTAGACACAGACACACAGACACACACACACACACACACACACACACACACACACACACACACACACACACACACACACACACACTCACACAACTTGTATGAAGTGCATTATAATATAGATTAGAATATCTGTATCTGCATCCACAGCTCTCTTTTCCTATTTTTACACATGGGGTTGGGGTATCACATTAATAGAGGCCTTAATTAATATTGACAAGAGGATACTGCTGCCTTGGATGTTCTTCTTTACAACACCCACATAATTGCATTCATACCTACAGCCAATTTAGAGTGGCCAGTCTGCCTATATGCCTTTGAAATTTGGGAGAAAATGAGACCACCCAGAGAAAACCCATACAAACACAGGGAGGATAAGGTCTGCACAGACTGCATCCCATCTCGGAATCAAGCTAGCAAGCCACTTATTACTGCCCACTATGTCACTGTCCCAACTAATATATTTTATATATACATATCCATATAATATAAAATTGTGACAGGAAATCAGAAGTTATAAATAAACTCTATATGGTTAAGGAAAGAACATGCAAATTCTCCTGAGAATAAACAAAATGATACTCAAGAGGCTAAGTGGTATGAGGCATTAATGTTAACTATTCTGACACTTGCTGTACATGCAAGCACACACATACTCACAAACACACATGCACACGCACCCACACACACACACACACACACACACACACACATACACACACAAAACTCCCACACATACAGGTGTGAATAAAAAAACAAATGTGCAAATTAATAGTACACTCCTGAGAGTAAGTTAGGTTTACTAAAACAACAGCATCTTATGCAAAGATGGTGAGCAGCTGGTTGCACACGATGTACTAAGGAAGTGAACAAGGGCTGAAAAATAAGTGTTGTGCATTATTGTCTATGCATAGCAGGATCTGACAATTGCTTTTTACTGTTTGAAGAAATGAGAGAGACAATCATGTCTTTTGCGTCATACAGGAACATGTGATGAACAAGTTGATGCCTGTATTTTTACACTGGCTAACTAGCAGTAAAGTAAATGTACCCATAGGTGTATAGCTGTGCATATCAGTGACAGAAAGTGACATGCAGGGTAGCACATTGGTAATGTCTAAGGGTGTGCAGTTTTGTCATTTCTCATCTGACTGAGTGTTGTGGTAATGTACCATTTTCTGTGAATAACTAAAGGGATATCTCATTGGATCATCATTTATTGAAAAATGCTGTTTTGTATTGTGAGTACTCATCCCAAGGCTTAATGATGTTGTTAAAGAGAGTATGGGGTTCAGCATCCAAAATCTCTGATGAGTTAAGTAAGCAGTACTGTGAAATTACATTGGTATTGGTATGGTCTTTGAGTTTTACAAAAAGATTCAATTAATTATCATGAATCAAGATATCTGAATTGTGTTTGTAGTTGCACAATGCCATGCATTTGACAAAATGGTTGGCATCATGGAATATCAACTCATGAAGGTAAAAGTGTCAGGAAAATGTGTGATAAACTGAGATTCTTTTTTTTTTTCAAATACAGAAATGCATGTGCAAAATATGCATTAAAATTAATAATGTTAATATTTCCATAAGTGGGCATATCTGAAAAAGTAAAAGCAGTATGACACAAGTGTACACTTGCGTTTAAATCAACACAAGCGTGGAAAGGGATACAATGCAGTCACTCGAGGCATTTATTGCAATCTTGTCATATCAGGACACCATATTCAAGCAAGACAGAAAGGCTGGGCCAGCTTATTGACATTGTAAGGATGTTATGGCCTTATGTAGCATTTAATGTGAACAGTGTCTGTACCCAAGTCTGGCAACATTATTTTTTTATTATTCTCTTAAGTTATATTGGGCTTAAGTTGTGGAGGACTGTGGATAATTCCATTTTCTTCTGAATGTGTTCACTTCATAAATCTGGCAAAAAAGGGAACCCAGCTGTAAGAAGCAAATGGGGGGTTAACAGTTTTTATAAGTAAAACTCCTGATATACCAGTGTGTTTACAAGGGTAAAATGCAATCACATTAGCACTAATTAAAGACTACTGTTAAATAATTCTAGAACAAAATAAGTGAAATGTTGTTCTTCATCTTCTTTCGTCTTTTACCAGTTAGGGATTGCCACAGTGAAACTCCGGTCCGCTAACGATTGGCAGTAAATTTTTACGGTGCCGAGGTGAAAGGTGATACTGGAAAAATGATGTGTGTATATAAAAAATGCAGTGACATTGATAAAATCAAGTTGCAAACACAGGTTTGCAAGTATCATTTGCCCAGTGGGATGTTCTCCAATTTTAAGAGAGCATTGCTGTAATTAAGTTAGGCAGAACATGAAGAAAACGTTATAAAATGTGAACAATAATAAAATATCACTTTGAAATCAATGACACTTTAAAGTTCAGTAAGAAAAATAATACTTATTTAAACACTTTACTAAACTTCAAATAAAGTCGCAGGAACACTCGGCTGCTTCCAAGACCAAATATCTTCCAAAACTCAACAATTCAAAGAACAATAACTCCCAGTAACCAAGGAACGTTCTTTATTTTATATCCAGTGAGCGCTTTCACCCATGAGGGCTTCTTCAGACTGTACAAAGTGTAGCATAAAGCACAGCCTTATATAATCATGACTCATTAAACAATCAACATTCAATTTAAAATTTAAACAGACAGTTAAACTACTATCCATAGCTAAAACTTCATAAAAATGCTATCTATTGCTAAAACTTAATAAAAACATAGAATATAGCTTATGTTCATGTAAAATATTCATATTGCCATATGTCAATAAGTATTAAGAATATATACTACTTTAACATAGTTAACTTAACTTACAAGCATTATTCTTTTGAAATTTTTATCAGTAAGCATTGCTGTCAATGGTGTTTACAACAAACAACCACTTGATGGCAGCATTGTTATGACCATGCCTGACAAATATGATCTTCCAATTTTGGAAGAAACTTCATGTCATTCCTATGTAAACATTCCTCATATATTGTTCTAATCTAAGCGAAATCTATATTAAATAACAATGTTTATTAAAACATAACATTAAAAACAAATCAATGTACCATATATGTGTAAATACGGTGTATACTGAACAAACTACACCTGTTAAACCTTGAGACTAAAATCACCATCCACTACTACATTTATGTTCTAGTGGAATATATGTACGTTGTCATCATTATGATATATACTTCTTGGTAAAGTAGTCTCATGTTATGTCTGAGACATCTAATAAAATCTATACTTATAATGCCTCTAGAATGCTCTCTTTAATCCCCTCTTCTTGAGAAAGGGATAGATGTTAATTTTATCATTTAAGCCCGGGGGGTGATCTGCTTTGCAACGAATAATCCATCTAGTTTCATATTCAAGAGTGGTAGTCTCTATGTCACCTCCTCTCAAAGTGCGTATGACGTTCTGTATAATACAGAACTTAAAAGTATGATGTCTACCTTTCTTAGTTACATGTCTGGCCAGAGCATTCCTATCATCACATCTCCTTATTGCATAATTATGTTCCCTAATTCTCTCTCTTAGCTCTCTGTTAGTTTTCCCTATGTAAAAAGCCGTGCAGGCTTGACATCGAGCTAAGTATACAACATTTTCAGTCCTGCAAGTGGTGCCAGTGTGGAATGTGAAAATGTGTCCTGTGGTGGGTAACTTAAATTGTGTGTCTGTATTAATATATTCACATTGATTACAATTATGACAAGGAGTGGTGTTAGTGAGATGAGTTGTATGTTTGTTCATGGTCTTGTGACATAGTGTCCTCTTCAAATTATTCTTATTTTTGTAACTAAATCTAGGTAGGTCACTCACTAAACTGCTAATGTCGTCATCTATTTTTAAGAGATGCCAGTGCCTAATTAGTATATCCCTGACTTCTGCAATGTCCTTTGTATAATGCATGGATATATTGACAGTTGAGTTCTTAACATCTTGTGTATTGTCTTCTCCATCTATATTATTTACATTATTCGAAAAATATGGACGTGCTCTTGTCTCTCTTAATTTATAGACATCATCAATTGTTTTGTCAATGTCAATGACTTCATAGGACCTCTCTAGTAATCTGTCCTTGAGTCCTGCTAACTCTTCTAAATAGCCAGATTCAGTGGGATTAAGTCTGGATGCTCTCATGACTTGTCCTTTAATGATGTTGTCAAAAATGTACTTAGGATGCATACTGCTCCTATGTAGAACTGAATTCCTGAAACACTCTTTCCTGTGTATTGATGTATTAATGATGCCATTACTTAACTTAATTATATTTACATCTAGGAAAGATATATATTCCATGGAATATGACATGGTGAACTTTAAAAATGACGTCAAATTATTCACTTCCCTCTCAAATTCTAACAAGTCACTAAGTGTTCCTTTCCATACCAGGAAGAGGTCGTCCACAAATCTTTTGTAGAAGACAACACTATTCTTAAAGGAAGGGAGATGAAACAACTCTTCATTCTCCCATTCAGCCATTACTATGTTGGCGTAGCTATTGGCACAGGATGTGCCCATAGCTACGCCATCTTTCTAATATGTATAATGTTTCATTGAAAATAAAGACATTATTTTCTAGAATAATTTCCAGAAACATAGTAAGGAGTTCAATAAATTGATTATCCATGTCTGTATATTTCCTAAGGTAGTTTGAAACACTGTTAATGCCTACTTCATTAGAATAACCGTGAAAAGGCTTTTTACATCCAGGGTCACTAAACAGAGTTCTTCAACATCATTCTCATTAGAGAGATATTCATATAATTCAAGAAGAAACTGCTTACTGTCTTTCAAGATGTTAGCATTTCTCTCCAGCACTTTCGTCAGCTGTTGTTCTAGTCAAAGGGAGATTGGTTCTGTCAACCATCCACGTCCTGAGACAATCGGTCTCATGGGAGGGTTGTGGAGTCCTTTGTGTATTTTAGGGAGACCCTTCAAAATAGGAATTAATGGATGTTCGACTTTGAGATACATATAAAAGTCTTTTCTGATTAAGTTACTTTTGACAAGGTCCTCAAGAGTATCATATACTCTGAAGATTCTTGTAATCACTTCATTGATGTTCAATACCTGATAACTGCCTTCATTAATCAACATATCATTCATGTTCCCAATATAATGTTCTGTACTCATAACAACTAGTGGTCCTCCCTTGTCCGCTGGTACTATTACTATGCTGTCGTCTTCTTTAAGTTTCTGTAAAGCATTTCTCTGTTTAAAAGTCAAGTTATTCTTGTTGTGTTTGTTCACCTGGCCAGATTTCCTATTGGTATAGTACTCATATAGGTCATTCTCCACTAGTCTCAAATATGTGTCAATAACAGGATGCAAAGGAGGGGAGTATGTGCTGACAGGTTTAAATACATTCACTGCTCTGTCCCTATCATTCTGACCATAATCAAGTTTCAATTGAAGCTTTCTAACAAACATTCTCACATCGATGACTGTATCTGTGTGCTCACTCATTCTGCTAGGTATGAATGATAGACCTTTCTCTAATACTTCTTTTTCATCAGAGCCTAATTCTTTATGTGATAAGTTTATAACTAATGATTCCCTCCCTTTGTCACATTTTCTTTAGGGTGGGTCCCACTTGATTGGGTTCCATGTATTTTCTTTTTGCCTCCCCTGCTCATGGGCCTTGGCGCCCTTGGAGTAGAGGGACTGGATAGATAAGGGACCTCCTGTGTGAGACTCTACCCTCTTTATCTTTCCCTTGCTCTATTGTTGTTTCTTTCCTTCTCACTATTGGCACCCCTCCATTCTTAGTGTTAATATTGTTCACAATATCTTTCACATTAGAATTGGAAGCACCTGAGAGATTCTCAATATGTTTACTAGGTATTTTAGTATGTATAACAATGGGGTAAAGATTTGAATTGCTATTCACTGGCCCATCTGTGTTGATCATAATATCATTTTCATGCAATACATTCTCATTTAAGTTAGTTTTAGTAAGTTCAGCAGTATCATTCAGTCTTAAATTAGTTGTGTTATTATTGTCAGCATTAACATTGTCAGTATTCATAATTCTCCTCACACTAGTGTCCCTTCTCATAGTCCTGGGCCAAGTGAACACATGGCCGTTTTTAAAGTCCAGGGTATCTCTTTCAATTTTAGATTTTTTCTGATTAAAAAGTCTAGTTTCAAAAAGAAACACATTGTCCATCATTCGATTTAGACCCATTGTAGCCTGAGGTATATTGTATGTGGCAACTATGGTTTGATGCAAAGCAGTCACTTTCTCACGTAATAAATCTTCCTCCGGTTTATGGAAGTCTATGAGAAGCTTCATATAGTTGAAGCTTAAATCAATGTTTAATTTCTGCCATTTTAAAAGTTCTGGAAAATGATTACCTGTGGTAGGCATTTTCAAAACTCGCAATCCTCTGGGGATAATCCGTTTTTCTATACAGGCTTCGAAGTGCTGCCGTTGCAGTTGTAGTCTCTTGAGCTTCAAAAAATCTGCCTCTAGCGTATCCAAGTCTTCCGATAGCTTCAGGAGTTCTTCCGTACTACCTTCGGATCCAGTATCACCACCATTGGGTTCAAAAAGTAACAGTTTATTCTCGCTTCCTCCTACGCGCACGGAACCTTCCTAACATCCGATCAGATGAGGTTGACTTCTGGCGTGTCGCCAGTTCGATGTCATCACAGGTCGCCAAACAAGCCATGTTCTCGGGGCAGGAACAAGATAAAGTGTAATAACAATCAGATACAACGCTCCGACCCAGAAAACAGTGTTCCCACTAAAATAAATCAGAGTTAAACTTCAAATAAAGTCGCAGGAACACTCGGCTGCTTCCAAGACCAAATATCTTCAAAACTCAACAATTCAAGAACAATAACTCCCAGTAACCAAGGAACGTTCTTTATTTTATATCCAGTGAGCGCTTTCACCCATGAGGGCTTCTTCAGACTGTACAAAGTGTAGCATAAAGCACAGCCTTATATAATCATGACTCATTAAACAATCAACATTCAATTTAAAATTTAAACAGACAGTTAAACTGCTATCCATAGCTAAAACTTCATAAAAATGCTATCTATTGCTAAAACTTAATAAAAACATAGAATATAGCTTATGTTCATGTAAAATATTCATATTGCCATATGTCAATAAGTATACTTATTGACATACGGCAATATGAATATTTTACATGAACATAATATGTTTTTATTAAGTTTAACAATAGATAACATTTTAACTATGAATATTACTAACTGTCTGTTTAAACACATTGAATGTTGATTGTTTAATGATGATATAAGGCTGTGCTATGCTACACTGTACAGTCTGAAGAATCGTGGTAGCTTTCACTGAATATAAAGAACGTTCGCTTACTGGGAGTTATTGTTCTTTGAATTGTTGAGTTGTGAAGTATTTGGCAGCGGCTGCGACTTCGGTTAACTCTGATTTTAGTGGGAACACTGTTTCAACGGATCTGGCGTTGATTGTTATTACGCTTTGTCTTGTTCCTGCCCGAGGCTGTAACGTGGCGACCTGTGTTTGTCGAACTGGCGATGCCGGTCAACTCTCATCTGATCGGGATGTTAGAAGGTTCGTGGGCGGCGGCAAACTGTTACGCGACAATGGTGGGTGATACTGGATCCGAAGGTAGCGGAAGAACCCCTGGCTATCGAAGACTTGGATACGCTTGAGAGGCAGATTTGACTCAAGAGACTGACAACGGCGCACGGCAGCTCACTTCAAGCTCAGCTGTATGGAAAAACGGATTATTCGATTTTGAAAAATGCCTACCGCAGGCAATCATTTTCGAACTGTTTAAAATGGCGAGAAGTCAACATTACTCGTTAAGCTTCAACTATATGAAGCTTCTCATAGACTTCCATAAACCGGAGGAAGATTTATTGACGCGGAGAAAGTGACTGCTTTGCATCAAACCATAGTTGCCACATACAATATACCTCAGGCTACAATGGGTCTAAATCGAATGATGGACAATAATGTGTTTTTGAAACTAGACTTTTAATCAGAAAATCTAAAAATTGAAAAGCATGAGATACCCTGGACTTTAAAAACGGCCATGTTCACTTGGCCCAGGACTATGAGAAGGGACACTATGTGAGGAGAATTATGAATACTGACAATGTTAATGCTGACAATAATAACACAACTAATTTAAGACTGAATGATACTGCTGAACTTACTAAACTAACTTAATGAGAATGTATTGCATGAAAATGATATTGGCGATCAACACAGATGGCCAGTGAATAGCAATTCAAATCTTTACCCCATTGTTATACATACTAAAAATACCTAGTAAACATATTGAGAATTCTCAGGTGCTTCCAATTTAATGTGAAAGATATTGGTAGCAATATTAACACTAAGAATGGAGGGGTGCCAATAGTGAGAAGGAAAGAAACAACAATAGAGCAAGGAAGATAAAGAGGGTAGAGTCTCAATACAGGAGGTCCTCATTCTATCCAGTCCCCTCTACTCCATACGCCAAGGCCCATGGAGCAGGGGAGGCAAAAAGAAATACATGGAACCCAATCAAGTGGGACCTACCCTAAAGAAAAATGTGGACAAAGGGAGGGAATCATTAGTTATAAACTTATCACATAAAAGAATTAGGCTCTGATGAAAAAGAAGTATTAGAGAAAGGTCTATCATTCATACCTAGCAGAATGATGGAGCACACAGATACAACACGATGTGAGAATGTTTAAGCTAGAAAGTTTCAATTTGAAACTTGATTATGGTCAGAATGATAGGACAGAGCAGAATGTATTTAAACCTGTCAGCACATACTCCCTCCTTTGCATCCTGTTATTGACACATATTTGAGACTAGTGGAGTAACGACCTATAGAGTACTCATACCAATAGGGAAAATCTGGCCAGGTGAACAAACACAACAAGAATAACTCTGACTTTAAACAGAGAAATGCTTCAGAAACTTAAAGAAGACGACAAAGCATAGTAATAATAGTACCACGGACAAGGGAGGACCACTAGTTGTTATGAGTAATGGAACATTATATTAAACATGAATGATATGTTGATTAATGAAGGCAGTTATCAGGTATTGAACATCAATGAAGTGATTACAAGAATCTTCAGAGAGCATGATACTCTTTGAGGACTCCTGTCAAAAAGTAAATCTCTAATCCAGAAAAAGACTTTATATGTATCTCAAAGTCTAACATCCATTAATTCCTATTTTGAAGGGTCTCCCTAAAATACACAAAGGACTCCACAACCCTCCCATGAGATTCCATTGTCTCAGGACGTGGATGGTTGACAGAACCATTCTCCCTTTTGAACAACACCTGAGGAAAGTACTGAGAGTAATGCTAACATCTGAAAGACAGTACAGTTTCTTCTTGAATTATATGAATATTCTAATGAGAATGATGTTGAAGAACTCTGTTTATAACTACGTAAAAGCTCTTTCTACCTAAGCTATTCCTAATGAAGTAGGCATTAACAGTGTTTCAAACTACCTTAGGAAATATACAGACATGGATAATCAATTTATTGAACTCCTTACTATGTTTCTGAAATTATCTTCTAGAAAATAATGTTTTATTTTCAATGAAACATTATACATACAGAAAGATGCATGAGCTATGGGCACATCCTGTGCCAGCATGCGCCAGCGCATAATAATGGCTGTTTTAGTTATTTATTTCTAAATGTATGCATTCAATAAATTTTTGCTTATTTATTTCATGCTGTGTAGACAGGACCCAGAGTCCCTTTTCAACTACAGTGATGCTGGAATCCATTTTTTATATCAATTTTTTTCTGAGTAGGACTGTAAGAGTTTTGATACTCTCCCTAGCACATAGTTGATGCAAGCTATTCTATCAGCCCTGTATGGGAACCCTATGAATCACACACACACACACACACACACACACACACACACACACACACACACGCACACACACACACACACACACACACATATGCTCGGGTGCACATGTGCATGCACTTAGACACAGACACACAGACACACACACGCGCACACACACACACACACACACACACACACACACACACACACACACACACACACACTCACACAACTTGTATGAAGTGCATTATAATATAGATTAGAATATCTGTATCTGCATCCACAGCTCTCTTTTCCTATTTTTACACATGGGGTTGGGGTATCACATTAATAGAGGCCTTAATTAATATTGACAAGAGGATACTGCTGCCTTGGATGTTCTTCTTTACAACACCCACATAATTGCATTCATACCTACAGCCAATTTAGAGTGGCCAGTCTGCCTATATGCCTTTGAAATTTGGGAGAAAATGAGACCACCCAGAGAAAACCCATACAAACACAGGGAGGATAAGGTCTGCACAGACTGCATCCCATCTCGAACTCAAGCTAGCAAGCCACTTATTACTGCCCACTATGTCACTGTCCCAACTAATATATTTTATATATACATATCCATATAATATAAAATTGTGACAGGAAATCAGAAGTTATAAATAAACTCTATATGGTTAAGGAAAGAACATGCAAATTCTCCTGAGAATAAACAAAATGATACTCAAGAGGCTAAGTGGTATGAGGCATTAATGTTAACTATTCTGACACTTGCTGTACATGCAAGCACACACATACTCACAAACACACATGCACACGCACCCACATACACACACACACACACACACACACACACATACACACACAAAACTCCCACACATACAGGTGTGAATAAAAAAACAAATGTGCAAATTAATAGTGCACTCCTGAGAGTAAGTTAGGTTTACTAAAACAACAGCATCTTATGCAAAGATGGTGAGCAGCTGGTTGCACACGATGTACTAAGGAAGTGAACAAGGGCTGAAAAATAAGTGTTGTGCATTATTGTCTATGCATAGCAGGATCTGACAATTGCTTTTTACTGTTTGAAGAAATGAGAGACAATCATGTCTTTTAAGCGTCATACAGGAACATGTGATGAACAAGCTGATGCCTGTATTTTTACACTGGCTAACTAGCAGTAAAGTAAATGTACCCATAGGTGTATAGCTGTGCATATCAGTGACAGAAAGTGACATGCAGGGTAGCACATTGGTAATGTCTAAGGGTGTGCAGTTTTGTCATTTCTCATCTGACTGAGTGTTGTGGTAATGTACCATTTTCTGTGAATAACTAAAGGGATATCTCATTGGATCATCATTTATTGAAAAATGCTGTTTTGTATTGTGAGTACTCATCCCAAGGCTTAATGATGTTGTTAAAGAGAGTATGGGGTTCAGCATCCAAAATCTCTGATGAGTTAAGTAAGCAGTACTGTGAAATTACATTGGTATTGGTATGGTCTTTGAGTTTTTACAAAAAGATTCAATTAATTATCATGAATCAAGATATCTGAATTGTGTTTGTAGTTGCACAATGCCATGCATTTGACAAAATGGTTGGCATCATGGAATATCAACTCATGAAGGTAAAAGTGTCAGGAAAATGTGTGATAAACTGAGATTCTTTTTTTTTTTCAAATACAGAAATGCATGTGCAAAATATGCATTAAAATTAATAATGTTAATATTTCCATAAGTGGGCATATCTGAAAAAGTAAAAGCAGTATGACACAAGTGTACACTTGCGTTTAAATCAACACAAGCGTGGAAAGGGATACAATGCAGTCACTCGAGGCATTTATTGCAATCTTGTCATATCAGGACACCATATTCAAGCAAGACAGAAAGGCTGGGCCAGCTTATTGACATTGTAAGGATGTTATGGCCTTATGTAGTATTTAATGTGAACAGTGTCTGTACCCAAGTCTGGCAACATTATTTTTTTATTATTCTCTTAAGTTATATTGGGCTTAAGTTGTGGAGGACTGTGGATAATTCCATTTTCTTCTGAATGTGTTCACTTCATAAATCTGGCAAAAGGGAACCCAGCTGTAAGAAGCAAATGGGGGGTTAACAGTTTTTATAAGTAAAACTCCTGATATACCAGTGTGTTTACAAGGGTAAAATGCAATCACATTAGCACTAATTAAAGACTACTGTTAAATAATTCTAGAACAAAATAAGTGAAATGTTGTTCTTCATCTTCTTTCGTCTTTTACCAGTTAGGGGTTGCCACAGTGAAACTCCGGTCCGCTAACGATTGGCAGTAAATTTTTACGGTGCCGAGGTGAAAGGTGATACTGGAAAAATGATGTGTGTATATAAAAAATGCAGTGAGATTGATAAAATCAAGTTGCAAACACAGGTTTGCAAGTATCATTTGCCCAGTGGGATGTTCTCCAATTTTAAGAGAGCATTGCTGTAATTAAGTTAGGCAGAACATGAAGAAAACGTTATAAAATGTGAACAATAATAAAATATCACTTTGAAATCAATGACACTTTAAAGTTCAGTAAGAAAAATAATACTTCTTTAAACACTTTACTAAACTTATTTGTATCTTATTCAAAGGTCATCTGGTTAAGTTTCCAGATAAAGCGGTAGCTGCATGTAAAAAAAAAATCAAAGCCAGTATGACAAGCATATATTTGAAATATGTCAAATGTAATCATCAGTCCTTCTCAAAAGAAATCAGCTACTGTATCAAATAAATGTGTTCTTTCCTTTGACATCAGTACTGTAACAATAGATCTCATCTCCAACATCAGAAGAAATAATTGCAGAGAGATGTGTTCCACCCAACCTCACACATTATAATCTGCATACCACTACAAATATCTGTCCCTAATACAACACAGCATAGATACTTCACAGTATGCACTTTACACGCCCTAAATTCCAGGTACTGTCACCTTCAAGAACATTTACAGCTGAAAAAGTTTTACCAATGCTCAGAATGACTATGCCTGCAGACAGTCTACAGAAGGGAGGTGGTGATTTAACATTACACATTCAGAGGCATGTCATCTTTGATGTAGCTGTTGCTCCAGTTCTCCATCCCATCCCATTACCATTTTCCCCTTCTCAGGAAATAAGTATTGATAGTGTTACTTTGCACACCTGAGTTATAGTCTTCTAGTTCTGTCTTGTTTTATATCTTTGGTCATCATGTCAATTGACTCCCCCACTGACATACAACGTCACTAACTAAAGTAAGCAAAATTAAAATTATGCAAAACATTAACTATAAACGTTGAACTCAAATATTTGCTTGTAGGAGTAAATACATTTTTTTTTTTGTTGCAGAATAAGGAAAATAATACTTTTACTTCAAACAATGAGCTATCTCACAAGCACTACAGAGCATGTGATTTATTTAGCATTTCATCCTTTCACATTTCTCCAGTTTAACAATCACTATTTCCAGCCAGGCTCTATGCAAGGATCTAAGTGTTTTACCTATTTTATTAATAATCTTATTGTTGCACCAATACCACTTCTTTCCATAAAATATCTCCTTGGAGGGGCATCCTCCTTTAAATAATGTGGGCTGCAAAAATGACAGACCAGACCTGGTCATATGTGTCATGTTGGTAGTTACTTTAACACAATGGTGTGTCAATGCACAACCATTTTGTTCAATTTGCTGGCAAACATTTTATTTCTCTTTGAGGTCATACTCTTGGAAATAACTGATATGTCATGACCTTCAATTTCTGCAGAACACAGATTAAGACATTTCACTTGTCATTATCTTTGTGGACAAAAGGCTCTCTGCCAATCCCTTCATGTTCTAATGTAAGGAAACCAAACCTAATTCTAGCCTTGTGCCCTTACATTTCAAACTTGTAGAGGGGGAAAACACTGCACTTGCACTCATAGTATTCAGAAAGTAGATCTCAACACAGTGTCACTCCAGAAACTGGTGCAATTCAGTTGTTTGGTAAGTGCATGCAATGTTGGAAAGGCACACTCAATAGATATGGTCTGCATTCTGAGATTTCAAGTATTAATTTATAAATTGTGCATAGGAAATGTTAGAGAACTTTGATGCAGTGTTTAAGATTTCCATGAGTATGTAATTAAGTAGCTAACAATGTGTTCAAGTGTATTTTGAAGTGTTCTGTGTTTTATGTTTGGCAACCATGGTTGCAGTTTAATTAACTTTTGCTAAAGGTGTTAAACTATAATGACAAAGTACAACAGTTCCCCAATCTGTATTATGATGCAACCTGCTTAGCATATTAGGAACAAGTAATAGTATTTAATGTTTCATACTGGTTGGAATATAAAAACAGGGAAGAAAAAAGAAGGAAAGGCGGGAGGAAGCAAAGAAGGAAAGAAAAATATGGATAATGAGACATTCATTCTTTCAGAAATACTGAGATGGTTTGTTTGTTTCATTTTAAATTGCTTGACTATCACACTTATTCTGGCATTCTGTCAGAAAAGGTCACACTGAACTATGTTTCATGAACTATGCATTTGCTACGTCTTTTCCTTTATATTTAGTAATAATTTTGTGATTCTTTTTGCTAAAAAAATCCCAATTAACAAGTGCAAAGACCAAGACATGATAAAACAGGTTTCCTGCCATGCATATTGACTACACTCTGCAGGACTGAAAATATAACACTTACATTTGAGTCCAGGGTTCATACATTTCATTATTGCCTAATAGCCTGATAATTTATTTCAGTATGGATAATGGATATATAGGTATAATGTTGTGTTTAGTGATACATACCTGGAGCTAACTGATTGATATGGCTGTGATATTATACAAGCATGATGTGTTGCTACTGTCAGTACCCAAACAAAGAACATCGTAATGCAACAGTGCTATTCTAAGTGCAAGTACTTCTTGCTTTAGTGAAGTTCAAGGTCTTTATATAGTGTCCTTGCATGATTAATGTGACTACATAAAGAAAGGTGGAACTCCACATACACATATATGCAAAAAGACTTGAGTCACCTGAGCACACACGCATACAGGTACATATAGTTACAACAACCTAGACAACTGTAGAACCCCTGGGGCTAGCAATCAGAGAGCAAGTCATCCACTAAAACAATGCATGTGTGTGAATGTGTATGAGTATGTGAGCGTGTATATATTTTGGGGTGGAGACATATGGCCATAGATTCGTCTGGAAGGTACTTTTTATAACGCTGTTACTAATCTCTAAGTGTTAGACGTTGTCTTGAAATGTTAACGCAGCAAGATTTCTGCTACTAACAATGTTTGGATATATAGCTGCTCCTTATTGGCTAATAAACATTTAGCCTTTTTTTATCTATTAGAAAATGAAATGAACCAGGATTTTTAAACCAAGCAGATCGTAAGAACAGGAAAAGCGTTCGCAAACTGATGAAGAAAAGTAAGGACCTCTTTTCTACGGCTGTATTTGTTTTTGATGTCTTACTTCTGAGGAAGAAAAGGAACATGTCTTATATCAAAAAATATGAATAAATCGTCTTTGTTGTCAAGATGTTGCCTGTGACACCCAATTTAAACAAATCATCAAGTAAAGTCCTTCAAATAAGCATGATCTTCCTCTTGACGATACACCCAAAGCCGTGCTCAGTCGACAGTGTTTGTTTAAGGGCATTGCCCATTAATCCAGCAGCCTTCTCTAGTCAGGTGTCAAATGCCAGCTTTCAGTGTGTGTGCGTGTGTGTGTGTGTTGGGGGTTGTAAAAAAAGGGGGGTATAGAAAAAGAGAGACAGGGGAAAATCAGGTTTATTATATATTATTTGTAAGTGTTTGTGTCTAAACCAGACATAACAATGTATAAAAAGTCTGCAGAAGAACGTGGCCTCCAGCCTAAGCAAATATCAGTGAGGTGATAAGTCGGTCCTCAACCCATTCTTGCCATTAAACTTTGATTAACTCTACTTGCACACACGTTTGCACGAGCGAGTTCAAACACGCGCTGTTATTGGATATTTTTCCTGCGCGCGTGACGCAAAAACCAAAGGTGCAAGAGCATGATGGCACGTAACAGTTCTCCAACGTATTACGGGGAACATTTCCTTAGACTTACAACATAAAGTGAAGACGAAATTTAATTGCTTTTTGTTCTGTTCTTCAGATGCTCACCAAAACACATACTATGAACCGCTTTTTCATGACTCATTACGTTATCTATGCCACCTGTTAATGCTATATTTAAACAAACAAACAGAAGGTATTTCGGAAGATAAAGCGTCGCACCCCACAAAGTTTAAAATACAGTCTGCAGCAAAAATCTAAAATGACATGTCTGCATTGGTGCGATACTAAATTCTACACTTAGGCATATTTGTAACTGCTAAAAAGTACAACAGGTTGCAATTAGTCATAATTCTATGGCATACTTAAGACCAGGTCTTATTTAGGGTTACCACCTGTCCCTCTTTGCGAGGGCCTCTTTGGGCAGTTGTGTCCTGCAAAAAAAAACCCCTAAAAAATGACAAATGTCTTGAGATTTTAGGATAAAAATATTCCCTAAGTTTTCTTTAGTAGTTGCATAAAACAGTTATTTTATGTCTGAAACACCTAAATGTTATATGAAATAGCAAAAGCAACTAAAATGCTAGGAGAATAAGCTTTTATTTTGGCAAGAAAGTGAAGTTCTGTCCTTTGCACTGGCCATGGGTATGTTTTATCCTGCAAAATCGCACATTTCTACAAACAATGTCCGATTTTGGGCATTTGAAAAGGTGGCAACCCTAATGTTATTTGCCTGCTTACCTTAAACTAAACTGTCCATAGATGTTTTGGTTTGCGATTTTTGTCATACAACACAGATACCTTGCTTTAACTGCTATGCTAAACAGCATAAAATGCAGTAAAAAGTTTCAAAATAGGAACTTAAAGTACTTTACTTCTTAAATCCAAACCAAAGAATGAAAATATCGTAATCAATGATTAAATGTTGCAAAAGGAAGATCTGGCAAGTGCTAAATCTCCTAGCATATTGTAATACACCACAGCACATGTTTTTCTGTGTCGTTTTGTTTGTCCAACAGCGAACTGTTTCAGAATCAGAATGTTTAAAACCCTTTATGCACACAAAATTTGGCAGGCATTCAGACGTAAATTATTTCTGAGTGACCTTAGTAAACTTATCTGTATAGCAAAAGGAGCTATGTCGAAAATGATCATCACAGGATGAAAGGGGTGACATTCAAGTAACTGGTAAGGTGATGGTATCACAGAAAAGTTTCACTTTTAGACAACAGTACTTAAGTAGGGACACCGAAGAATGGATGCAACTTTTCTCACAGTTATGCATGTATTTTGGGGGAAAAAAGCAATAAAAGAAAGACAAAGTGTTTCCAAGTACAAACTAAATGAGTATTCTGAACATGCCAAACAAATTAAATTAATGTATGCAACATATTTAAATAGGAAAGAACACTTTAATAAAATAGTTTGAGTACTACTTTTCAAGTATGCTACCTTATACTCGCATATAAACTATTTATTTTTTACCCAGTTTAGATGATGCATTCAACATTCTGAATTATTAGGGCATTATGCTGCAAAATATGTGAAAGCAAAATTAGTTGAACCTGCTACTTGTAAATTGTCTACATTCGAGTAAATATTTAATTATAGGGGAATCTAGCAGTATTTTTAAAAATCCATTCACATAACAATTTAACTATAATAACACTAAAGCATGATGTTTGCTGACTTTCAGATGGCGACTGCCGTCTTTCAGAGAAAATAGTTGTGAGTGTATGTGTTTATGCATATGTGCTGGGGACTGTAGTGCCTGACTGAGTAAGAGACAGAGAAGAGAGAGAGAAAGTTTTGGGGGGTCTATATTACACTGTTACAAAATGAGCGCCTTGTGTGGAAGTGTGCTAAAGATTATTTGATAAGTTCTACTAGGGGTGTTACTTTGCATGTTTCTCTGACGTTTGTGTGTGTATGTTTACGCATATGTGATATGTGTATTCGTGTGCGCGTCTGTACACACAGGCACACGCCGACAAAAATACGTATACACCCAAATAGTGAAATATGTTATTTTTTTCCAAACAAATTTCAGCGTGGATACACCGCGCTACCCTCTTTACACTTCGTGTGATTTAATATCCTGTGCAAACAGCCACGGACAAATGTCCATGTATTAATTAAATCTGGAGAACTGCTTGAGGGCGAGTTTTCATAGTGTAACTGACGTTTAAACTCAACACGTGGTGCCTGTTTGTACGAGGAGTTAACTTGTTTCCTTTTTTAAAGGACATAGGCTATTGATCTGTCTCTCCATCCGCATACATTGACGCCAATAATCATTAAATAAGCACATTCTAGGCAGGTGAACGTTCATATGCATTTATTTACAAGAAAAGCTACTCTACAACCGAAGGAGTCAATATATTTCTCGGACCAATTGGCAGCTCCGTGATCGACATCTGAGGATTATTATTAATGAAATTTCAGATGGATAAGATGTGCCATCTCCAGCGATGTCAATGTCCACCCGCAGATGCTTTTTGGGGTAAGGGCTTTCTGACACGGTTATGGTATACACCCAGAAAGCCCAGACCGCAAAAAGATCTGTGGGGGACCTTTTCTTCTTCGACCTTCTTCCTTCTGTATTCGGCCTTGGGATACAGACATCCCCTGCAGTTGCCTCCTTTGCGCTTTCACCGATCTTCATTTTCCCCAGCGCAGGAGGATTATTTGATCAAAGAGTTCGCTCCATACGCAAATACACACACATACACACATTCATTCCTTCAGATCCAGTACATTCTTAAAATCTTTTTCGTCACAAGTAAAACTGTAAGATATGAGATAAAGCCCTACAATTTGCATTGCAATTCAGTTTTTTCCAAATTTTTATATTTCTACCTCTCCCGCTTTCTGTCCTCCCTTCCACCCTCCCTCAGTTTGAGAATCTGCGTAAAAAATAAGCTAACCTCCAACCTTGGCCAGGCAATAAATACACAGTCTTGCGCCTGCGTAGTCAGCCCTGCACACAGCAAGCGTCAGCAGGCATCCTTTCGTACAAGGCTTCCACATCCACCCTTTCCCTTCCCAAGCCCTCTGCGATCTGGCTCTGACGGGATTTTAAGGCAGGGCTATGCAAAGAGGTGCTAGAAAATCTTTTTAAGGGCTTTTACTATAAAAAAACCCTCTTATTCATTTTAAGAACCGATAAATTAATCAGTGACCTATACAAACAATACGCAGCAGAATCAAGAACTTCAAAGTACGCGATAAAAAGATACCCGAAACGGGTTGACACGAAGAACAGCAACATCTGTTTACATAAATATCCACAGGACACGTCCGGGTTAATTGTGCTTAAACCGGACAATGACAGACATAAAGGTAAGTAAGACTTTCACACTACCTATAAATAGAGCAGAAAAGGGAAAGCCCACCCCCTTCCAAGGATCTGTTACCAAAACTAGCTCTGTCCTCGTCGTGACTTCAAATTCATTCATCTTACTGCACCAGTGTGGAGCTGTGAATTAGCCCAGTTTAACCATGTTTTGTTTAGCTGTGTTTTTATTACAACTGGTATTTTAGGCAACATAGCAAATTCTTTAACACAACCTGCAAATTCCATCTACTCACACTCCTCAAGCCAAACTATGACAGACGGATGCTGTTTGAAAGAGTATTGTACCCTGGTAAAGCACCTTTCAGGATTCCTACAAGGATTTGATGTTTCAAATTGTGAGGTGCAAAGCATACTTAAGCAAGCCCATCTATGTATGTGATACATAACGCACTTTCACACTATGCGTTCGCTTTAAAGCATGAATTAAATTATCTTAGCTATTAGGTGGCTCATTTCTCCTTTTGAATACTTGTGTTATTTGTATTACATCTGCTAAAGTAAATTTATATTAAACTGGAAATAGATACATGTTTAGACCATTCTGCGATCTGTTCCCAGCAAGAGCAGCAACGCCTACAACAAACCTTTTCTACACTATTTATCAATAATTAGCCTTCTAAATACACAAGCGTGTATTTTAAGTAAATCATTTTGCAACCATATAAGTGGTCAGGTCATCATCGTCATGGCCCTTTATTCTAAAAACTGCATAGATTCTTTAATTGTTTCTCAGTGTCGACTCTCGATAATAACTATGATAGTAATACAATGGGCATTCTTCAGTCGGATTTAAAGGGAGGGATGGAAGTAGCTGAATTGTTTCAGGAAAGTTTGATCATTAAGCTTAGTCTATATTTCAGCAATGAGCTACTTCACCTGTAATGGTTGTGAAGTTTGCATATTAGGGTGGTACATTTAACACAAAATCAAAACGGTGGGTTTATAATTACAAACTGCATACGCTTACCTGGACACATACGTACGCACACGCAAACATGCACACTATCATAGTCTGAATTCAAATACAAAGAAATCCATATCATGTGTCTCCTTCAGTGCTGTAGTTGTAGTATTACTACTGCACTTTGTAGAAACGTATGAAAGCGAAGGAGGTGGGCTTATTGTCACGCATCAAATCACATTTTTAAAATAAACATTTGTGATTATATTGCAAATTTCTGTATTTTCTGCTGAAAACACTTGAGTAGTAAATTAAAGTCCAATAGTTTCATTACAAATCATAACTTACCTATTATTCTTATCCAACATGCCGTAAAATCTGCACATAGCATTTAGTAACTTTAGCAGACCGGGAAAGTTCTTGCCTGCAGACGCTGCTCAAATGTCTGGTAAACGTCAACACTCCACAGCACTCTACCAGCAGTCTGTGCATCAGACAACTCTTGATACGTAGGCTAAATAATTTTGCTGCAGATACTAGCACTTTGATGCGATGAAGTGAAAAAAAAATGAACGAAAGAAAAAGAGGACATGACAACTCATCCCGTGTTTGCATTTTGGAGTCACGATTTCTGGGGGAACTTGCGTTCAGACCATGACGCATCCCTGGGGCAGTCACGACGTGTGCTGCCATAGATTTCAGCACCAGAAACTCTGGACAGCTCCTCAGAAGGACGTAAACTCAACACAAAGCCATCAGGGAAAATTATGCCTGAAGTTTTCACTGCAATTACCTCGTACTCCCAATTGAACGATTGGGTGTTACTTTTCATAGTTTTGAGTTGTTTTCTGAGTTTTATTATTATTTTCAATGTACTTAATCGGTTTAATTCCACGAGATCGTCAACTGATTGTCTTACTGTAAGCTTTCTGACACTTTAGTTTTAACTTTTCAACGCAAAAAAATAAATAAATAAATAAACTACTTCAGTCTGATGTGTGTCCTTTTAACCACGTTGTAATAACTTCCACTAGATCTAAGGGGTGGAGCTTCTTGTCTGCACTTAAGAGACCAGCATTACACAACTTTTAGTCACTTTATTAAGGGGTTTCTTTGTAAAGGTATTTGTTAATATATAGATAGATAGATAGATACACACACACACACACACACGCACACACATATGTATATATAATTACAAACACACGTAGAAAGAGATATAAATGAAAGGCGAGACAAACGGAATCTTTTGCAGGAAGATAATAACAGATGGGAGTGTTATCGTAAGAAGTTAATTTATCTGATAAACTCGTATCATTTGAGATGCACCTCACCCATCATACACATACATCGTTGTCATCAGCAGGATTTTCCATATTCCAGCTAGCGAGACCCTAACTGAACCGTGCGCGTACGAGCATGCTCGCGTGCCCGTGCCAATGGCTATTTATTTTATTTTGTGCCGTTTTTACCATTTGAAAACAGTGTGTGTTGATTTTTTTTAATGTTTTCATTTTTTAACGTAAAGTGTGCTCTACATGGAGACGCGTTTCAGATAATTTGCAATGCCAGCTGTTGAAATATAAGAAATACACATTAACTGTAATGCATCCTAATATGTATTACGCCTTATTGGGGTGGGGGGCAATGTCCATGTTCGAGTGGGGTGACTTCCTGGAATAATCCCTTTCAAATATTAAAATTATCAGGCTCAGAAAAGCAGGGTACCAAAAGAGAAGAAACTCGAGAAAACTAATTCAGTGAATAATGGGTAATCTAAAGTTCTAATACAAAAAGAAAAAAACAATTACCAACACAAAACACAAAACTGACTTTTGATAAATGTCAGTTTCAGGACATAGTAACTCTGGTAGGAAAGGTGTTTGCATTATTTTGTTCGACAGTTTTGTCGCAGCTAAAGGTTGATGTTGATATTCCTTTGGGTATCTTGCAGAAAATGGAAAAATAGTGATTAGGCAGAGTAAACATAAGGAAGCAAGATTCACGATTAGGGTGATGTGAAAAAAGCTTAAACTTCAAGAATGCTGTCTTAACATAAGCAATGGTTGATAGAGTTTTATTTGTTATACAAAAACATTTTTAGGAATAACTAAGGAAATACTTGGGAAAATACAAATTTCAAACTTTTAAAGAAGGATACAGAGATTAGGCAGTAGGAGATGGAAGTTGGAGAATTGTTTGAGGATAATTCAGTCAGAGATCATCCAGCTTCATCCATACATCAAAAAAAAAAAAAAATTGTAGTTGTTGTTCTTAGTGATTTCACCCCTACTGGGCGGCCATGGTGGTGCAGCGGTTAGCGTTGCCGCCTCACAGCAAGAGGTTCTCCGGTTCAGTTCTCGGCTGGGGTGCCTTCTGTGCGGAGTCTGCATGTCCTCTCTGTGGTAGCGTGGGTTTCCTCTGGGTGCTCTGGTTTCTTCCCACATCCCAAAGACATGCTGTAAGTCGATTGGATGCTCCAAATTGGCCCTAGGTGTGAGTGTGTGCATGTGTGTGACTTCTGTGGAAGGTTCGGCGCCAGGCTGGCACCTCAGCACCGTAAAACTCCACTGCCAATCATGAGCGGACAGGTGATCTACTGTGGCAACCCCTAACCGTGAAACGTCGAAAGAAGAAGAAGAAGTGATTTCACCCCTACTAGTTCTTCCATGTGGTAAAAAGCACCTGCAATCACCTCTTCTCTACCATAACTAACTCCAGAGTTTGCAAACCTTGGGATAAAATAATAAATGAGTCCGAAAGTAAATACACAAGCAAACAGATTAACAATCACAGAGATCTGATCTTAAATAAGCGGTCATTAGGCAATGACTTGTTACACAGCTGAACAATTATTGTAGAAGTTCTTCTGAAAACAGATTTGTCAGAAGAGTAAAATAGTTTATGAAATATGCTTCCTATTAAAATGACAAACTCAGAAACACACACACATGCGCACAGTATATTGCAATTAATGCAAATTTTGTTAAAGCAATAAACAGATTTGTGTACGTATGCATGAACATGTTCTATGCATGAACACATACATACATATATACATACATATATACATACAAATTACCTATGTTTACACGTATGTATGCAAGTATGTGTATGTATGTAGTCATGAATGTACGAACATGGATGTAAGTACATTCATGCATGTGAGTACTGATGTAGCAGTATATGTCCACATGGTTGTATTCTGCAGATATTGTATAAATTCCTGAATGCCTTCTTCCCTACCTTTCTACAAAATAAAAATATCCAGGAAGCTGGAATACCTTTTAATATTATTCCAATAAGGACATTGGAAAGCATATCTATTCTCCCACCCAAGAGAAACAATATTGGCATACACAGGGGCGCAAGCATCCCCTATTGCCACACCCTTTATTTGCTGAAAGTATTCTCCTTCAAAGAAAATATGTATTTATTTATTTATTTGTTTATGTATTTATTTATTGACAGGGAAAGTCTACTGGGCTTGAGACCCATTTTCAGTGGAGTCCCGGGGCGAAAAGCTTCAAGTTACATGAAAATCATTACATGAATTTGTAAGAAAACAAAATTATAATTATAAAGCAAGTGAAATAATACAGAAAACTATCTAAACAGCAAATATGTTGTAAAAAGACACAGTACAGTAATAATGGAACATTAGCATGTAGGAAAATTATACAGTTAGACATACTTAACAGTACAGCTCATTTTATTTTTTCTGGGGGTGTAGGAAAAGGGAAAGATAGAATTAGAGAGTTAAACTTAAAGGTAAGACAGATGTAGTTAGAATCTTATAGCTAGGTAGTGGGAATAAGTAGATTATAGGTGGAATATATTTAATGGTAGCATTAAAAGTAGAAAGTGACAGAGAAGAGAAAATGTGTTAAGACGGTTGTATAGATATGTGGACTGGGATACTAAAGATTAGGGATAACTCATATGTTGTAACAGTATGACATATACATAAGTATATTTGCTATGTGAAATAGTTTTTCTAGATTAAGGAGGCGGTGGATATGGTTGCATGTGCAGCTGGGGTTATCAGTGAGATGTTGTTTTAGTTTTCTTTAAAGGCAATTATGTTGTGTAATTCTGTAGCTGATTATGGGAGCGTGTTCCACAGCTTAGTTATTGAATGGGAATAGAGGCTTTTACTAGGTTTTGATACTTTAAGTAGGTGTTTGTTGTTAGAGCATAGATTTTTGGATGGGACGTGAGGTTCAATGATATTTTTCAGGGAAGGGCAACACTTGGGTTTATAAACAAGTTTATGGGCAAAGGTAAGTTGTGTGTAATGTAGGTAATGTTCAAATTCTAGCCAGTTTAGTTCTTTAGTGGTCTGGCAATGGTGGGTGCGATTTGGTTGGGCTGATACAAATTTTGCAATCTTATAATAACAGGACTGTAGTTTGTGTTGCAGAGTTGTGGAGATTGGTGAAGATAGGAGCCCCATTTAGTAAGGTTGGAAGGAGAAGACTTTTTGAAAGTTTTATTTGGATGGATTTCTCTAAGTAATGTTTGTTTCTGTAAAGTTTGCCTAATTTGAAGTGAGTCTTTTTTATTGCATTACTAATATGCAAGCCAAAGCTAAGCTTGCTGTCAAAAGTAATTCCTAACAGTTTTGCCTGATTTACTAACTCTGTTGGGGTTTTGTTTATGGAGAATATAGTAAAGTCTGTGGGAACAGGTTTAGATGCAAAGATGAGTAATTTAGATTTGTTAGGGTTAAGTAATAGCTGTGATTGGTTTAGCCATAGTTCTATGGATGTAAAGGTCTTTTGTGTTAACATTTGGAGGTCAGAGAAGTTATTGGAGGTACAGATTATGGCTGAATCATCTGCATATTGTATGGTAGTACAATCAGTGGGAACTTTAGTTAGGTCATTTATAAAAAAATTTGTATAGTAGGGGTTCCAAGACTGACCCCTGGGACACTCCTATTTTATTTGGGAGAAAGCTAGAGAGGTTATTCAGCCATTTTAAGGATTGCTGTCAGTTTTCCAAGTAAATGGTGAACCAGGTTAGGGTGGCATCAGAGCATCCTATTGAGTGGCGTTGCTGGATAAGTTTGATGTGGGAGACTGTGTTGAATGCTTTTGAGAGATCAAGTAACAGGACTGATGTAAGTAGGTTACTATCTAGGATGTTATAGATGTAATTTGTGAAGGAGACTAGGGCAGTAATCTCTAGTTAAGTATGGAGTATGCATATGAGATGTATAATTGTTTGATTTTAGGTATTTTAAAATGCAGTTTGGTCGGGAGGGTGGCCTAATGGTTAAGGTGTTTGCCTTACAAACACAAAGTGCAGGGTTTGAATCTCACAAGGGATAATTGGCTAGGCTTAAAATGGCTCACAAGGGCAGTCAGCTTAGTACTAATCTGTGAATCTGTGAATCTGTGAATCTGTGAGTAATGGTACTGTGGGATGGTCGAAAACCATGTTTTGAAGGGGATAGTAGGTTGTTGCTGGTTAGACTTTCAGCCAGTTGTTTGTGGATGCATTTTTCCATTATTTTAGATAGAGGAGACAGTATGGAAATGGGTCTGAAATTAGATAGGTCATGAGGGTTTTCACCTTTATGAAGTGGGGGTGATTATTGGTTTTTTTTCCAAAGCTGGGGGACTGCGTGTTCTGCAAGTGATCTGTTTATAAGGATACTTATTGGGAAACATATTGCCTTAGCACTAATTTTGAAGTATTCTGAGGGGAGATTATCAGTGGATAAGGAGCCTGGTTTCAATTTGCCAAGTAATGTTTGTATTTGAGAGGTTGCTACAGGTTGAAAGTTAAATGATAGTATGGAGCTGTTATTGCTTTGAGGTATGATGGATGGGTTAATGGGGGTTGGGGTATTGCCTGCATTTACTAATGTATGGATAATATAAATAAAGTTTTTATTAAATATTTCAATGATTTCAACTGGGCTTTCATCTGGAAATGGAGATGGGTTTTAGGTGCTGCCAGGATTTAGTAATGAGTTGACAGATTTCCAGAAAAGTCTGTGATTATTACTGTGGGTGTTTATTTGTTGGGAGAAGTAAGTCTTTTTGTCCTAATTAATGGTCTGTTTTGCTTTGTTTCTAAGTATTTTGAATGCAGTTTCGTTGGGAGGGTTCTTATCTTTTCTCCATTTGTGCCATGCTTGGTCTCTATTAATCAGTAGTTGCTTAGTTGATTTA
Source organism: Protopterus annectens (assembly GCF_019279795.1). NCBI lineage: Eukaryota > Metazoa > Chordata > Ceratodontiformes > Protopteridae > Protopterus > Protopterus annectens. Next base: position 488,380,286 of record NC_056751.1, on the reverse strand, counting down.
GATAGCCAAGGAGCATGGTAATATTTAACTCTCTTTTTTCTTATGGGGACTATGGAGTTAAGGGTATCTAGGAAGAGAAGTATTGAAATAATGTATTGCTTCATCTAAGGGAAGATATTTCAATGGGTTCGAGTTTAGTGTTTGTAATAGGTTGCAAAAGTGAGACTGGCTAAAACTGGCTAGATTTCTGGTATATTTGTATGAATGAATGCTCAGAGTGGAGGTCGATAAGCCTGTGTATCAGGACTGGTAAGTGGTCACTTCGGGTGTTGGGAAGGGTATTAGGATTGGAGTAGTACTGTGGGTGGGATACTAATATCCAGTCTAGGGTGGATTGAGGGTGATTGTTTGTTGTGTGTGTTGGGGTTTGTATAATTTGTGTAAAGTTGGACAGATTGCTGGAGTTTGTGGAGTTGTTTGCTGTTAGTTTAAGCCAATGTATATTAGTGTCACTGAGGGTGATGGTTTCATTTGAGATGTTGTAGTTAGACCATGATAGGAAGTCTTCCAGTGTTGGGATATTGGAATCTGGAGGAATATAGATGTTGGCAGTAGATATTTGTTTATGGTTGTTGAAAAATAGTGATGCTAATAGGATTTCTATATTATTGAAAGTGGGAATGATTTTTGGGTTGGGTACTATGTTTAAGTGGTTGCAATATATTAATGCCAGATCTCCCCTTTTCTTATGAAGTCTATCTTTTAGTAATATTTGATATCCAGGGGGAAGTAATTCTGAGTCAGATATCTGGGGTTTGAGCCAGGTTTCTGTTAGAGCAACTATATCAGGTGTATGCTGTGTAAGCCGTGCATGGAAGTCTCCTACTTTGTTGCAGATACTATGGATGTTTACTGTCACGATTCAAAAGTCTTTTGGTGTTTTCACTGAGAATGATATACAGTTGTTAATGTGTTGGGTGGGAGAGGGTCCAGGGTTTGGATGAATATCTCCACTTTGGCATAATGACGTGAAGATAGTGGTTTGGATTGTGGATGAAATGTAGTTAAGTATGGAGTATGCATATGAGATGTATAATTGTTTGATTTTAGGTATTTTAAAATGCAGTTTGGTCTTGAAAGTGGTGGTGTCTCTGTGAATGAAGAGTGATGGTGAAATATCAGAGTAACTATTTTGGTATGAGTTATGGTATGTGTATGCTGTAGTTTTTGTTGGGGTTAGTTGATATAGTGTGGTGTTGTGAGAAGTGAGGTGGTAGAGAGTAAGTAGGTTAAAGAAGGTTAGGGATGTTATTAATAGTAGAGTGTGCATGATGTGAGATGTCGGAGGGTTTTAGTTGTTTTGGGTGTGGGATGTGCGTCGGATGTGAAGAAGTCAGGGGGGTTTAGAGCCTATGAGGAGGTTGGAAGGAGTGGCTTGTGATGTATAAAGTTAGAGACAGTGGGGGGAGGGAATTGGAAGCAGGGTAAGGGAGCCAAGTGAGTGGAGCGAATGGAGCAAGCTTGCTTGCCCCTGCAAGGCTGAGAGTGAAAACTATCAGTGGAGGACTAAGGAAAGGTATGTGGAATCAAGCATTTAACTTTACTGAGTGGGGGTTATCAATGATACACTTATGGGGGTGACTGTGCAATAAACCTAATTAATAGGGTTGAGTAGGTATTTTCATAAGTTTGAAACAATTATTTAACTCGGGTAAATAAGTTACTGTAAAATATTAGTAGGCTGAAATATAGGCAGGCAGAGCCATGTAGTCGTGACTATGAGGAATTTCCTTTAACCAGATATTGACTGGAGTTTAGATTGGGGTCAATTCTGGGAGCCCTAACTGTCGTGCACACCATAGAATTAGAGAAAAAAATGCTCTAATCTCTGATTACGTATACAACAGTATTCACCTATGTGAAAATCATTTTCTAAAATTATTGCCATAAGCTCACATACAAGGGTGATTTGATCATGGAATGGACGAGAGAATGTAAATAAAGTTTATTCAAATAACTCCAAACCTTCTTCATTTGGAATAACAGAGAATAAATCCTTGATGTCAACTGTGAGGAATATTAAATTTGGTTCCCAAACATCCTGCTTCAGATATCCCAAAAACTCCCATGAATCTTTAACAAGATGGGATGTACTCTCCACCAAAGGTTCAACCCAAGAATCCACTATGACTGCAAATAGGTGGGTCTTAGACCCACTAGCTGCCACTATTTGTCTGAAAGGTAGCTGATCAACATTTTTATGGATTTTTTTTTGATACATACATATATTGGGTTTATTATGTATTATAAGCATTTTGAGAATTTTAGTAGGAGCATATACTGTTATTTTAAGTACTTTGGTAATTAATTGTTGTTATTGTGATTGGTTTAGGTTTATCCTATCCTGAAGAGTGTTGGGATATTTAAACAGTGTGGGTGCTTTGCATTGCTGTAGTCTGATGAAGTCCCTTTTTTCATGGACAAAAATGCTTAATACTTGTTTGTTCTTTAAATAAAGTGGGGGGGGGGATTTTCAAACCGTGCTTTTATTTATCTTAGTATAATCTTATTTGCACATTCTACAATTAGTTGCTTTTGGTGTTTCTGGTTGTTTGTGGATCTGAGGACTTGATGGATACTTTTGACCAGTTTGGTTTGTCCACTGAAGAAGGGGCATGTTCTCAGCTTGCCTCACTCAAAGAAGTGGTATCTGTTTTAAAAGGGAAGTTAACTAAAATCATTGAACTCCTTTCTCAAAAGAAAAAAAGGAACTAGTGGTGATTTGGGAGGTCATTCTGCTGGTTTTTCACCTCCGTTTAGCCTTAGAGTTATTGCAAATAGTTGTCATGGTGGTCCTGACACTATTGGTTCTCTCAGTCAGCTGACTGGATCTTCAGTGCAGCAACAATGAGGAAATGTGAGTGATGGCGAAAAATGTTCAAATGGAGCTGTTCCTTTGACCAATCTGACTGAGAGTGGTGTTTTTGGGCAGCTGCATTTTAAACAATCTAAAAAGATGAACTGTTTTGAAGGTACTGTACAAACCAATGTTTTGATTGTTTGTTTGAATTCAGGGCAGCTGTGTATGGGCTCGCAAGTGAGCCACAATGTAAATAATGTAGCTTCTGGCATAGACTGCTATGATTCAAGACTTTTAGATGTGCTTACTAAAGACTTTTGTTTTTCTACAAATGAACAAGGAAATAATAGATTAAATGAAATGTCTGCTGATTTCAATAATGGGACATTTAGTTTGTTAAAAACATTATTTCTTATTTTGAAAAAAGATTGTTTAAAATTAAATCTTTGCAAATTGATATTGCATATTTAAACAAATGTATTTTATTGAAAGTTGTGCCGCAAGGTTTGCAGATTTATACATTTCCATTTGGCATTTTTTATGATAAAGAAGTGGTTCAAGATTTTGTAAACTTTTTTGATGATGTGGGATTGAGGCTTATTAAGACAACTTTTCACTATTATGAGGAAACAGAGGGATTTTATTATACAGGAAATTAGCACATTGTATTCTAATATTATACAGGATTTACTTTTTCCCCAGTACCAAGGAATATATTTTAAGGTTCTACATAAGGTGGAAAAAATGTGCAATTCTTTGTTTCATAAAAAGAAACATAAATTAGAGAGGGATATAAAGAGTACCTAAATGGGCAAGCTTATCCAGGGGGCGTGTAGTTAAAACTGTGTAGTGAAGCAGTGAGGGAGGACTGTCTTGATGGTGAATATATATAAGAGGGTATATCAAATGTGGGAGAAAAACAGGATTTTCAACAGGTGAGAGTCTTGGAGAGATTAGCCCACAGGTATATGCAGGAAGGGGTGAATTACAACAGATATTATCCACAGCCACAGAAAGGAAACTACAACAGGGGGTGAAAAAAACAACAGGGACTAAGTCCATATAGAAATAACATTGTTAGCACATTAAATGGGTTCTCTATTTACAATTATATGGACCGAATTATTACTACTGAATATTTCAGTTTGTTATTTAAGGGTGTTAAGTTTATTGCAAAAAATAAAGGTAATGTGGTGGATAGTATAACTGAATTAAAATTGTATACGAGGAGGCTGAATTTTGGTATATTCCTTTCTGAACAAGAAGAACATGCTAAGGCAAGATATAGGGAGACCTGTCCCATATTAAAAAAAAGAAAAGTACATTTAATCCACTGTTGCACCCCTTGTGGATGTTTTTGAGAAGGAGGTAATGAAAGATATTTATAAAATATACCAAGAGAAGAATAAGGTATATTGGAATCGTACGAATGAAGAATATAATCTTCTGTGTGAATTAAGGGGTGACACATCCATACATATCACGGCCCCTGATAAGGAAGGGGGAGTAGAGAAATTTAAGGCTACAGACTACTTTAATGCAATGCAGAATTTATTGTTTGATGATACAACATACGCAGTAGTGTCTAGAAATCAAATTAACATTGCTTATGCCCATATTGATTCCTTGTTGGAAGATTATGTGTTAAATCAGAGAATTAATGTGGAGTTATACACACTTTTGTACAGAAAGGACCCTATCATTCCTATATTTTTTAGTATCCCAAAAATCCATAGAAATATTGAACAGCCACTTTTCAAACCAGCAGTAGCAGCTAGTGGGTATAAGACCCACCCACTCATGGTTATAGTTGATTCTTGGGTTCAGTCTTTGGTGGAGAGTACATACCATCTAGTTAAAGATTCTTGGGAGTTTTTGGGATACTTGAAGCAGGATGTTTGGGAAACAAATTTAATACCCCTCATGACTGACATCAAGGATTTATTCTCTGTTATTCCAAATGAAGAAGGATTGGAATTATTAGAAGAAAGTTTATTTACATGCTCTCACCTATCCCATGATCAAATCACCCTTGTATTTGAGCTTATGCCAATAATTTTAGAAAATAATTTTATTTTCTTTGAGGGAGAATACTTCAGCAAACAAAGGGTGTGGCAATGAGAGCAGCTTGCTCCCTTGTGTATGCCAATATTGTTTTACTTGGGTGTGAGAATAGATAGGTTTTACAATGTCCTTATTGGAATAATATTAAAATGTATTCCAGGTTGAATAAAAAATGCAACCGCAAGCAGCCAAAGGTCACCCAGGAGAACAAACTGCAAATGTAAAAAACAAAAACTCCAAGTGACTTCCACAGCTAAAAGCATACGTAGTTTATGGAAAATACAACAGGATAAGTGCTTTCACACAAAGTGCTTCTTCAGACCCATGTAACAGACAAAAATTGCATGCAAGTTTAAATATCTTAGCAATACTAAAACAACCAATAAAAACTAATCAATAAAACAATTAAATCACTGGTGTGATCTGTGTTTCTTAAGAACATATTTTAAAGGCATAGTAGCATTAATTCCTGGTGACTTATCTGCTTGCATTCTTGCTATCCACTGCATTTCAGCTAGCTCTACTCTGCTGTTAACATCACCCCTGCTCTTATTATCCGATGTCAATTGCAGTGTTGTAAATTAAAATATGTGGCCTTCATTATTGGATATGTGCTTAGCTAAAGCATTAAAGTGATTCATTTTCTTGATGTCACCCAGATGTTGCATAATACAATCTTTAACCATTCTGGTAGTCATACCAATATAGAAAGAGGCACATGATCTACAGATAGCTAAATAAACTAAATTCTTAGATAGACAGTCTGCATACAAGTTGAAAGCAAATATACAATTGGTAGAGGGATGCACAAAAGTATCTCTCCTTGAAATAAATGAGCAGGTCCTGCAATTTCTGCATGGAAATGTACATGCCTATTAGAAATCACACTGGTACTGCTGGTAGTGGTATAGAAGAGCTGCCTTTTCAAAGAAAGGTTGTTTTTAAATGTATAACAGACTCTATCACCTACTATAGCTCTTATCTGATCATTAGATGCCAAAATAGGGCAATATTTATTTATAATCTCACATACTTTAAATATGTTACTGCTATAGGTTAGGGGTAGTCTTAAAATATTTCTATTCAATCCTCTATGTGTCACCCTTATATCAGAATCATGAGCTGTACAATGAAAAAAATGGCTTCCCTGTTGTGTCACCCTGACCTTTACCCTGTAACATAACTCTATGTTAGTCATTTTGATTATATCCTCTCTTCATTAGCTCATTTTTCAGCTCCAAAGATGCTTCGTGATAATCTTGATCTTCAGTATGGAGTCTAGACATTCTTAAAAACTACCCTTTTGCCATATTATTAAAAACATGCTTAGGTTGCATACTGGAGTGATGCAACAATGCATTCTTTCTCCAATATTTCATAAATAAAGAAGTATGAATTGCACCATTCATCAAAGCAACCTTAGTATTTAAAAAAATCAATAGAATTGCTAGAAAAATTCAAAGTAAATCTGAAACAGTCACTACTTCGTTCAAGATATTCTACAAACTGTTGCAGTTGCACGCGTGTACCTCACCACAGAACAAATATATCATCCATGAATCTTTTGTAATGTAGCAGGTGTGGACTAAGTATATGCTGTGAAAGGACCACCCTGCTCTCCCAGTTTGTCAACACCAGGTTGGCATAACTGTTCATGCAGGGGGTCCCCATGGCTACTCCAAGATTCTGCGTGTAAATGGTCTTCTTAAACATAAACAAATTGTTTTCCAAAACCAGTTGTAACAACATGCCTAACAGTTTAATATGCATAGAAGAATAGTCAGTATTATTTCTCAAAAAAAATTTCACAGAATCCATCCCAAAATCATGGGGCATTATCGTAAATAAAGTATAAATGTCCATTGTAACCAATAACACATCAGATTGAAATGGCCCATGATTTCTGCAAAAATCTCCTAGAGTGCATAAAAAGTGTTGAACGTCTTTAAGAACAGATGTCGCTTTTTCTAACAGTGCCTTTAACTGACTTTCAATGAAGATGGATATAAATTCAGTCACCCAACCCCATCCTGATACAATAGGATGAAAGGATGGCTGTAACGGAGATTTATGCACCTTGGGAAGACCATGAATAATAGGAATTAATGGGTTTTCAACTAACATAAAGTCATATAGATCTTTACTTATCTTAGACATTAGTATTAAGTCATATATGTTTTCATGCACTTGCTTCACAACTGATTCAACAAATGACTGTGATATAACCTTAAAGATTATAGTGTAATTTAACATATCTTGAATGCTGTCAACATAAAACACTGAGTCTAGTACAACAGTCACCCGTTCATTATCAGCTGGGCGTATTGCTATCCTGTAATCATTCCTTAGTTGTTGTTCTTAAAAACTGCCCTTTATCTATATTTTTATTAAAATTATATTATTATTTACTTTGAAATTTTCTAGCAATTCTATTGATTTTTTAGATACTAAGGTTGCTTTGATGAATAGTACGACTTATAATTCTTTATTTAGGAAAAATTGTAGAAGGAATGCATTGTTGCATCACTCCAGTATGCACCCTAAGCATGTTTTTAATAATATAGCTAAAGGGCAGTTTTTAAGAATGTCTAGACTCCATGTCCATTGGGTGATTGGAAAAATACATTGAGAAAAAAAAAAAGAAATGGAGTGGCAATTTGGATTAGCAGCAATGCTTTCTCCAGTATTGAATGATGTTATTTCCATCACCCCTATACTATATGAATGGACTAATAACTTATACTGAATGTTGTAATAATATATAATAATATGAATAGAGTGAGTTTTTGTGAAGAACCCAGTGTGGAAAGTTTTTATTATTTATATGTGCTTTTGCATATATGGTTTCTCAGATATTTATTTTTATTGTTATACTTTTCATGTGTTTTTGATATATATATATATATATATATATATATATATATATATATATATATATACATATATATATATACATATATATATATATATATATATATATATATATATATATGATTTATTATGTATTATAAGCATTTTGAAAGTTTTAGTAGGAGCATATACTGTTATTATAAGTAAAATCACAAAAAACGTAACCCTCAAAATGCAGGACACTGTATTCGGTACAATAAAGGCTGTCTTTAAACTTATACCAGGACTCGAATTATCCAGACCGATGCGAAAGTCATCAAACCAAGGTATATTTATTGCAAAAAGCCAAAAGGCTAAAAATAAAACAAAAACGATACACGAAACATATAATTCACTGATACTGATTCCTTGGACAGTGCATTTTATTTATTTTAGTATTTATTTATTTATTTATTTATTGCATTTGTTTACCGGGAAAGTCCACTGAGCCTGAGATGAGCCCATTTTCAGTGGAGGCCTGGGGTGAAAAGTTCCACATTTAATTACATACATAGAATTATTACACAACAGACTATATAAGACAATAGAAGGACATTAAAATAAAATAATGATGACATAAAATAACATTGATGATTACATTGTATAAATTTGGTAAAGGATTGTCTACTAGCATGATATGTTGGTTCGTTGTTATGAAAGGTTTTACTGTATAAGTAAGAGTGATAGAGTTAAGAAGCAATTAGTTTAAGGGGTAAAGAAGGTGATGGAAGGCTTAGGATAGGGATAGCACAGGTTAAAGTAACAGCAAAGTTAAATTGGTAAGATTGAGAAATGGAGAAGATAGATTAGTTATGGGGTGATCTGTAGTAAGGAAGAGTAGGATTCAGAGAGGGGCCAGGTTTTGATGCTGTCAGTACGGGTGCAGGTGCATAGTCAATGTGAGTAGAGATGGAGTTTAAGGGATTTTTAAAATATTGTGGGATGAGGGATGACCCTGACTGAAGGAGAAATATTATTGCATAAATTGGAGATGGTAAACGAATACAGCATTTGACCAGCAGAGAGCTTAGGCTTATCAGTATTTGATAGCTTTTTGTTTTCTGATCTAAGGTGTCAATTAGGATGGTATGTGACCAGAATGTGGGACAGGGATGGGCAGGCTGCTGGGTGGTAGTATTATTAAAAGCAGTCAAGAGTTACTTAAAGCTTTAGGGACTAACCCTTCATTTTCATATAAGAAAAGCAATTCTTTAAAGTCCCTTTTTGAGTCCAGTCCTTCACAAAATATGTTTGCCAAGTTAAGTCCCCCAGGTATGTATACCTGTGGAAGATATGTTTGTTGCCAACACATTGCTCAAGGGATACATTTCTATTGAGACCACCTAATTTTACTTTTCATTTTGTAGAAAACTTTGATTGTAATTCTACTAACATTGTCTACTTAGGAGTGTGCTCTTCTTGCAATGCCTGTTATGTGGGGAAAACCACTAGAAGTCTTAGTGACAAGATCATAGAACATTTGCAAGCTATAAGAAGAGGTGCCTATAAAAGGGCTCTAGCCATGCACATTAAAATCAGCACTCGGTGCTCCATTTTTAAATTCACTGTGATTGAAAAAGTTTACATTATTTTTGGTGACTGTAATCCATAACTAGAAGTAAAGAAACTCAGATGGCAAGTGAGACTTAGGGTGGATACACCCGCTGGATTAAATAGACATTTAAATGTAAATAGCATTCTTACATGGAATAGATAATTGATGATTTCATTTTTCTTCTTTTGGCTTTTCGCGGTTAGGGGTCACCACAGCAGGTCACCTGTCTGCTCATGATTAGCAGTAGAGTTTTACGGTGTCAAGTTGCCAGCCCGACGCCCAACCTTCCACAGAAGGCACACACATGCACGTACATATGCCTAGGGACAATATAGAGTGTCCAATCCACCTACAGCATGTTTTTGGGATGTGAGAAGAAACCAGAGCACCCAGTGGAAACCCACGTGACCACAGGGAGGACATGAAGACTCTGCACAGAAGGCACCCCAGCCGAGGATTGAACCAGAGAACCACTTGTTGTGAGGCGGCAATGCAAACCGCTGTACCACTTGACCGCCCCATAATTGATGATGTCATTAATATGCTAATTAGTCTTGCCTTATAGTGATACTAATGCTTAGTTGTGTTCCATATTGCTAATGAAGTTCGACGTGAAACATTTTATGAACAAAAGTGCTCAAATTCTAGTTATGTCTTTAGTGATCGCTTTTTAAATTTGTTTATTTGTCTTATTCTGAATATTGTTCTTCCATTTTTCAGAAGGTATTTTTTTATTGTATTTTTTATTGTAGCTTAGGATAGTGGTTTAGTTTTATAGATATAAATATATTTATATATATAGATACAGGTACACATCTAGATATAGATATAGATATAAATATAGATATAGATAATGCCTTTTATCACCACTAATCTACCTATGATGGCTTCATCAGCTATATCTTTGGCATTATACTTTTTGAACAACAGCAGTGCAAAAGTTTAGTAAGTATGTTGCTAAATTATCTACTGTGTAACACAATAAGCTAAAACCCTAATGGTCGTCACTCCTGAAAGAACTGGCAAACTATTACGGTTTAGATGAACTCATATAAAAATTGACATCATATTGCCTCTTGTTTTCTGACAAAAATTAACAAATAGCATAAAGCATAAAACAAGCTTCATTTTACTTAACTATGCTCTTTAAGCTGTTATGGGTTGCAAAATTGGACGCCATAGTAACAATTTCTTCTACATTATTTCACAATGCTTTTACCAGTCTTGTCCTATCAATGTTAGCAATCCAGTTTTTCACAACATTTACTATAATTGTCCTGTCAGTATTAAAAATCAGATTAATTACAGGGCCCAAAAATTGTTCCAAGTCCAACCCTACACTTAATGCCTTATATTTCTCATAATTTATACCAAAACAAAAATCCTTGCAAGTGGCAAGAGAGAACTGCCATTGCCTGTTCCAAAACAGCCTCCTTTTCCATAACACTGACTTAAGAACATTATTGTAAGAAAATAGAGAAGAAACACCAACGTTGCTGACATAGCTTGAGACGCGGATGTACAAAGCCACTTGGATTAGAATTGTATGCTTGCAAATGTAATAAACATTGAAAACAGTTGGATTAATAAGACTAATGAAGATGAAGATCATTCCTTTGTAATAATAGATAGAGCAGATATTACTGAATTAGAACCTGAATATTCCTATAGGTTCATAGATTCATAGGTTGGTACTAGGCTATCGGCCCTAGGGCCTATACAAGCCTAGCCATAACAATTCCCTGGATATTTCTTCCCACAATATTTACTTCCCTGGACCCCTGTCTAGCAGGGTGATTGACATGATCCCTGGGGTCAATTTCCTATCTCCCATCCAGTCGTCAAAGTTCCTTTTGAAGAGGGCCAAGGAGGTGCTCTGCTTGACATGTATGGGCAGTCTATTCCAGAATATGGGGAGTCTCTGGGTAAGGAACCTATCCCTCCAGAATGTCTTGTTCATTTTGATGACAAGGTTTAGATCCCTGGAGCGTGTGGCTCTGAGGGAATGGGATTTCTTTAAGTGGAGCATGTCCGACAGCTCAGGGTTTGACATGGCCTTGTATGTTAAGCAGAGATCACCTCTGAGTAGACAATATGCCACAGAGTATAGCTGGAGTTTTTTTAAATGGTCAGCATATAGCATCTGCTTTAGGCTTGAGATTCTTTTAGTGAGGTATTTCTGCGGCCTTTCCAGCTGTTGCAAATATCTTGTGAGGTACATACCAAACAGGATGTTGTACTCTATAATGGGTCTAATTAGGGATGAGTACAGTGGGACAATGACCTCCTTTTTTTCTGGATGAAAAGCCCTTCTTATGATCTGGTCACACAATATATCCTTGCAACTGGAGATTCATTTATTAGAGGAAGTGATGCTTATAATTGCAGAGAAGATAATGAACACTGAATAGTGTTATACCTGCCAGTTGTAAATGCAGAGGTTGTGAGAAAAGCATTAGAATGACTTAATGTTAGGAAGTATGGATCTGTTTTTATTCATGTTGGTGCAAATGATCTCACCCACAAGTACTGTTAGTAGAGAGCTTATATCCCTCAGAGATAGTATAGCTTGTACAGGTGTTAGGACATATTTTTCACAAATCACATATAGAAAGGAGAGTCAGGTCACTGTGAATGAAAATATTTTTGGGGTAAATACCTACATGAAAGCAACTCCAATTTTTAAAATTGGAACTATATAGAGCATCTGTGCCTAGTTTTATGTACACTTGTGCTCAGAGAGGATGGTTTGCAGTTGCCAAGATCAGGGAAGACAATTTTCTTAGAAAATATTTTGCAAAATTTGACAAACACAAGGCAATATTTCTGCTATGCCAAAAATTTAACAGTTCACAGATAGCAAAATCTGATGCATCTTCAGTAGTTGTTAATGTTTGTAGCATTAATAATAAAGTTTTTTTTTGAAAATTTGCTACATTCCCACAAGATCAATGCTGTTATTCTTTGTGAAACATGATTAAAGAACAATGACTGGAAATCAATTCTGTCAGGGTATACAAGTTTTACTGTAACATACATTTTAAATATTAATATAATATTTAAATAGATAATATAGACTTGCTATTATTTTTTATTATTGTTTCAAGTTTGACTATGTAAGAATTTTTGTATAGATTTGAAAACGTATTTTTCATGCATTTTAATGGAGATTGTTCACTTTATTTCATTGGCTAATTAATGAATTAGCTATGAATGCGCCACATGTTTAAATGGGTTAGATTTCTAATCATGGTTTTCTGAGGAAGTTATGATGAATAAAAGAATGAAAGCACTTAAAATTATTATTTGTATGTGCCTGAGGTCCATTTTGTTATTTAGTCATTTTTTAGCTTTAGTTTGTTTTAGTTGACTTCAGTATGGCAGCACAAATAATTAGAGGTTTGTTGGGCATATCATTTATTAGAACTTTAGAACTTGTCTAATAAAACATGAAGCTTTTCATTTGGAAAGGAACCACCTGTTTAAAAAGAGCTTGTAGGTATTTACAATGGAAGGAGACGATAACTATAATCTTTCCATTCACCCTACACTGGATGGAGTAGCAAACCTTACAAAGAACCTGGCAGATGTCATTGACAAGGCTCAGTCAGTGCTAAAATATTTGAAATAGAGTTTTAGAGCCCTCCAACATTTTGGAAATAGTTCCAATGTGTTTCTTTCTTCATCATTAGATGTAAGGACTGTTATAGCAGAAGAAACAGCTTCAGTCCAATGGTCTGTTTCCAGATTGTTAAAAGAGGAAGATTTTAACCCTTTTGCTGATGTCATTTTGTCTTGGCAGCCTTCAAGGTTTGTTAACAAACATCATGACATACCTGCCTTTAAAAATAACTTTTTTGATATGGAAATAAAAAAATAAAGTTTAAAAGCTTGCTCTTGGAAAATCACTATTTAAACAAATATGTAGAGTTAAAGGTTGTACCGTTGGTGCTTAGGGTGCATGCGTTTCCAAATGGAGTAACTGTAAATGATAAAATCTTTTTACAAATTAAGGAAACATATAACAATGCTGGACTGGATGTTTTGAAAACACTCATTAACTGGAATACAAATAAAATTAAGAGTTTAAAAGAACAAATCAATATATTAGACAAACGACTCAATCAACATCCTAATTTTCAGGCTTTCCAGTATTTATATTACAACCTTACAGAAAAGACTGAAATATATATTAGTAATATTAACAAGAAAAAGAAAAAAACTGGTAAGACACATCAAAGCTTACTAACAAGGGCAGACCTACTTAATAAAAATAAAAGGGAATTTAAAAGGAGAGACTGCCACCATTAATAACAAAAAAGATGGGACTAAAAACCTTGATAGACTGGATTATTTTACTAATATTGAAGTTGTTGGTGGCCATGGAGGATAAACTGGTGAATGACATAGAGAGGTTCTAACTAGTGAATCCAGTGATTCAAGTGAGGTAGCACCATCTTCTCCTTTTTTCCCACAAGTGACAGAAACTGACAATCTACCTCCAAACCAGAAGGCATTGACTGTAGTTACAAAGAAAAAAAGCAAGAACAAAGGTCATTAAAAGGGAATAGTTATATTCTTAATTTAAGTGAAAAGACTTTTTCTCAAGCTGAATTATATTTATTGGCTAAAGGCTATTCCTTTTTACCAAGAAATAGAGCTTTTCTTGTTAAAACATTTATTGATTTCAAATTATTTGTTAGAAAATTGAATTTAAAATACATTTTATTTGATATAAATTTGAATGATAGTGTTTTCAAAAAAATCAAGTACATATAATCCTACTCTAGTTAATACACTTAGCGCCTTTTCCTCCACACGTGATACAGAATTATATAGTCTTTTTCATATTTTTTTTCACATAAAAATTAGAAAGTTTTACAATTTAGACGAAAATTTTGAGGTGCTCAAGAAACTAGGTAGTTATACAGACCTAAGGTACATGAAAGCAGATAAATGGCATGGTATAGTCATTATGGAAATTGTTAAATGTAATAAAGCTATAGAAGAGTTGTTATCTGATGAAACAAGTTATAAAAAATCTCTTAACAGTTTTGTAAAAAAATGTTATAAAGATATTGACTTGTGGTAATTTGACTTGCTATATCAGGGATATGTTACTTTAGATTTATTTGAGTATCTTATGGTTGAAGAGTCACAACTATGCATGCTGTTTGGGATTCCCAAACTGCACACAAATTTAGAACATCCCCATTTTAGGCCAATTGTTTCTGCTTCTTTTAATAAAACAGTTAACATTTCTGCATATCTAGATAGAATTTTGAACCCTATATTCCAGGCTAATGAAAGAGTTATGGATGTTTTTGGATGAGCTCAAAAAATACATTTTCAGGTAAAGAAACCATGTTATGTACTGTTGATGTTTGTTCCCTCTATACTTCTATTGATCAAGAGGAGGGCCTAGAATTTGTTAGGCTATATTTAAGCAAATACTGTAGTGAATTAAAACAGGATGTTACAATTATATGCCAGTTATTTGAATTAGTACTAAAAATAATTTATTTGAATTCAATAACATTCTCCAACAAAAATGTGGATTAACAATGGGAGCTCAAATGGATGTATATCACATAATCAAAATCCCAAAATATCGAACACCAAAAGCTCGAACTTGGAATGTCAAAATGTGATATAATCGAAAGCTCAGAACAGCAATTTTTTCCCAGGGAAAAAATTGCTGTTCTGAGAAACACACACATAACACAAGCACACCAAAAAAAGTAATCCACACATATACACTTAAAATCCTACTTCTAACCCTAAACTAAACCATACATACACTACTATCTATCCACTTACCTTAACCCAAGCCCTAACCCTAAGGTCCATAACTATCGCACACTCACCTTACCTGTTCCATAACCATAAGGTCTATAACTATCGCACACTCACTTTACCCACTCCCTAACCCTAAGGTCCCTAACTATCGCACACTCACCTTACCTGCTCATAGCCATAAGGTCTCTAACTATCGCACACTCACCTTACCCGCTCCCTAACCCTAAGGCCCCTAACTGTCACACTCACCTTACCCATTCCCTAACCCTAAGGTCCCTAACTATCCCATTCCTACATTCACCTTAACCCGGTCCGTTCGCAAACTTACCATAACACGGTCTGTAACCTTCACACCACAGTGGAAAAAATAGTGAAGTGGCAGAAACAGCCCGCCAAATTCCTTCCCTATTAAAGAATTTGATGTTCTGCAGCTTCAGTATTTTCAGTGTTCGCTGTTTTGGGTTCAGTATTATAACATTCAATGTTTTACTACTTCGATGTTATGATATAAACCTGCTGAAATAGCTCCTGTATTTGCAAATTTAGTCTTATGTTGGTGGGAGCAAGAATTTTTGAAAAAGATTCCTCTTTTCAGTAATGTTTCCTTCTACAAAAGATATATTGATGATTTGTTTTTCATCTGGTCAGGTGACCAAACATCATTTCATGAATTTTTAAAACAAGTTGATAATAGTGTGACATGTTAAATTTTGTTCTGAGCAACATAGGGACTACAGTTCATTTCCTAGATGTGGAAATTAATTTAAAAGTTTGTGACTAAAAGTTTTCTAGTAACATTTTTAGAAAGACTACATTTACAAACAATTATTTACATTATGCAGTTTTCATCCTCCTTTCATGAAACTTAATGTATTTTGAGGAAAAATTATTAGATTAAGTTGCCTGATTAGTGAGGATGAATATTTTTCTTGAAGAAGTGAATAAAGTTATAATGTTGTTTTAAGAAAGGGGATATCCTTTAGAGAAGCTTTCTTTAATTTCTCATAATATAAGAAAACAAAGACACAAAAGGTTTCCTCAAATTTTAGAGTCAGGTTTTTGTCCTAAAAATATCAGAGACAAAAAGTAAAAGAGGAGACAATAAGGAGTTTACTTGTTCCTTTCCCACACCTTTAAGTGTGGAAGCAATAGGAATATGTAATATTATCAGAAATAACTGGAGCGGTGGTGGTGCTGCGGTAGCATTGTCGCCTCACAGTTAGATGTTGCCTGTTCGATTCTCAGTTAGAGCATCTTCTGTGTGGCGACATGCGTGAATGGGCATTCCTTTGTTGAAGGTTGTGCGTTAGGCCTGGCAAGCCAGCAAGTAAAACTCTACTGCCAATCATTAGCAGACCGGAGTTCCACTGTGGCGACCTCTAACCGGGAAAAGCTGAAAGACACAAACAAACATCAGTAATAACCGAAAAATTTTGATAGGTAATCAAGAGCTTGTCAGTATTATAGGGGATAGAAAAGTCTATTTATAAAAACACTCAAAATTATAAACAATATTTAGAAAGTTCCTCCAATATTAGGTTACATTCTGATATGAATAAAAAAATAGGAACATTTTCTTGTTGTGGTTGTTCACAATGTAGGTTCATTTTAACAGTTAGTAGTTTTTGTTTTGAACATAATCAATATCTTTACAATGCCAAAGATAGATTCACTTGTCAGACTGAAGGGCTGATTTATGTTGCAGTGTGTTCTACATGTAAACATTTTTATGTAGGTAAAACTACACATAGATTGGCAGACAGAATTAAAGAATATAAATTTGCAATACAGAAGGACAACACATTGCATTCCCCACACATTCACATACATGCTTAGATTTTAAGAAGTTTCAATTTATGGTAGTGGAAAAAGTTAATAAAGAAAAGTTTGTAGGAGCTGTCAATTCATATTTAGAATTTTTAGAACATAAATGGCAGATTTTTTTAAGAGCAGATGTAATTCCTGGAATTAATGATAACATTTCCATAAGGTGTTATATTAAGTTTACAGATATTTAAATAGATAATATAGACTTGTTATTATTTTTAAGTGATTTTTCAAATTAGAATATATAAGAATTTTTCTATAGATTTGAAAACATGTATTTTATTTGTGTGTTTTAATGGTGATTGTTCACTTTATTTCATTGGCCAATGAATTAGTTAACTATGCATGTGACAGCTATTTAAATGGGTTGGATTTCTAATTATGGTTTTCTGAGGAAGTTCTGGTGAATAATTATGGTTTTCTGAGGAAGTTCTGGTGAATAAAAGAACAAAAGGACTTACAATTATTATTTGTATGTGCCTGAGGTCCATTTTGTTATTTAACTGTAACAGACATTCTAACAGAAAATCAGGTGGATGTGTTATGACAGGGATTAAAGATAGTTATGAGACCTGTAATTATTACAGATTCAGTGATAACACCAATACTATAGATCATGTAACTGTAACAATAAAAACATTTCTGGAACATATAACAATTTTTGGGGTGTATAGACCACCAAAGTCAAGTGCTGTTGACCTAGAGAATTTCATATATTTCTTGCATGAGACACATAATGGAAAAATAATAGTGGCTGAGGATTTAAATTTAACAGAAACAGACTGGGATAATATTGATTCAACTACATTTGTAAGAAAATTATTTACAGCATATGTTCAGGGACAACAATTGCTTCAGATTGTAAAAAAAAAGCCTACAAGGAAATGTAGCATGCTAGACATTGTTTGGGTTCCTAAAAAAATTACTGTTACTTCATGTCAAGTTTTACCACAGTTGATGTGTAGTGATTATGAATTTATAAAAGTTAATTTATTGCTAGATAACTCTACCAAACTAAA
The DNA here is from genome assembly GCF_019279795.1 of Protopterus annectens. NCBI lineage: Eukaryota > Metazoa > Chordata > Ceratodontiformes > Protopteridae > Protopterus > Protopterus annectens. Next base: position 488,362,333 of record NC_056751.1, on the reverse strand, counting down.
ATCTAAACCAATGCACAGAAGATTGATAGCAAATGCTATGGAAGCAAAATGGTCACTATGTAAAATTAATTCAAGTGATACGTATAGTGGAAAAACTGCAGAAGAAATGTGAAAAGCTTTGAAAGGGAAATTGAAAGCAAAAAAAATGTTTAACATCAGGATTTAGGCATTAAAGTGAGAGACTAGATATATATATATATATATATATATATATATATATATATATACACACACATATATATATATATATATAAACACACTTTATAATCGCAAAATACTGAAATGTCGAATTTCAGTTTCTCGAGACTATAAAGTCAAAGTTCGAATATCTCGAATTCGCAGTTATGGCTTTACACTACATAATGTCTGGGATTGTATGTGGATGGTGTGCGGTGCCGTGTGTGGATTTAGGTGTTATGTCAGGTAAGTGAGTGCTTTGTAAGGGTATTGGGCGGGATTTAGAGTGTATGTGAGTGTGCTGATATGTGTGATGTGTGTGTGAGGGACTGTAGCATGTGTGTGTGTTTGCTTTTGTTTACTGTTTGTGCAATCTCAGAGTTAGTATATATAACTAGGGGGTGTGTGGGGGTGCAGGGGGGCATAAGCCCCCTGCTTATTTGTGTTGCAGGTTTGTGGATGTGTGTTGTTTTGTTTGTTTATGTTGTGATGAGGATGATGTGGTATATGTGTGGTCTGGTGTGTGCTGTGTTTTAGGTGTTTTGAATTTCGCGGGTTTGGGCTTTGCGGTTTTGGTGTTTCGGTATTGTGTGGATTCAATTTCATGGTCTTGAAAAAATTGAAATTCGAGATTTCAGTATTTCTGGATATTGAACTGAATCCATATATATATATATATATATATATATATATATATATATATATATATATATATGTATATGTTTTACTGTTGAAACCTTGAAACTGCATAGGTCGACTGGTCACATGATTGATCCAAAATCCTGAATACAAAACAGCAACATTGTGGCCAAATCAAAATTGAATATATCAACACCA
>NC_056751.1:488321319-488356319 GCF_019279795.1 Protopterus annectens | reverse complement strand
GTCCAAAGTCATGCTGCAATCCCTAACCCATCCACTGGAATGAATGTGTATACACTATCAAAGGTCTGCATACCTTTATTTTTTTTAAACTATGCAACCGAAATAACATGACTGAGTGATTCAGATAGGCCTTCTTGAAGAATGCCAGTGTCAGCAGGGAAGTTGATGATAATCCCCAACTTGCAATCATCTGCAGACATAGTCAGCTATAAACATTTAATGTTTGCTTCCACTTCAGAGAAATGGATGCAAAAAAGGAAAGGGGGACAGATACTGTTCCCTGGGGGCCTCCAATAGTGACTGTCCTCTTGGTGGAAGTGGCCTCACCTATTTTGAGTTGCTTCTAGGCCCTATCAGTGAGCCAATTGGCTATCTACTGGGTGATAAACGGGTTTATACCTAATTTAGTGAGCTTGTCTATAAAGCCTAAGCGGGGTATTGTATCAAAAACGTTGGCCAGGTTGAGGTAAGGTGTGTGCACAGTCTTGCCCTCATCCATTACTTTCATTACCCTCTCGAACAAGCCCACCAGTTTTAATAGGCATGATCTTCCTTTAACAAAACCCAATTATGACAGGTCCTGTGTTTGCAGGTTACCTGTGTCCTCATTTATCATTTCTATGATGATTCTTTCCATGGCCTTACATATGAGGCTGGTCAGACTTATGGGCCTGTAGTTACCAGGATCAGTATTTGAATCTGCTTTGTGCAGGGGAAAGACTGTAGCCATCATCCATTCCTTGGGCACAATTACTAACTGTAGGCTCCAGTTGAAAAGTGATTCATTTGGACCAGATGGGTCATGTTTCGTGCTATTTAGTAAGCATCCCAGCATTTTATCAGTGTCCAACAATGCAATATTTTTGGCCTTGAAAAGTACTTTACCTGTTCCCTAGTAATGATTATGGGGATTGTGGTATGTGGTATTTCCTTTGGACTATCGGGGATGGGATATGAACTGAACATGTCAGTCAAAAGATTTATTTTATTTTATTTATTTTATTTTATTTTATATTTGTTGACCGGGCTAGTCTAACTGGATACATGTCCATTTTCAGTAGAGGCCCGGGGAGAAAAGCTCCAAAATAGATACAAAAAAGAAAGGGGAGATAAGCTCCAAGACAGATATAATAAAAATATAAAAGGTTGCAACAGTCAAACTTAAACATCTGTTGGTAATATAAAGTACAGTAAAATAAATAAAAATAAAAAATAAATATTCACCAGAACTTCCTCAGAAAACCATAATTAGAAATCCAACCCATTTAAATAGCTGCCACGCGCATAGTTAATTAATTAATTAGCCAATGAAATAAAGTGAACAATCTCCATTAAAATGCACAAATAAAATACATTTTCAAGTCTTTAGAAAAATTCTTATATATTCTAACTTGAAAAATCACTTAAAAATTATAACAAGTCTATATTATCTATTTAAATATTTGTAAACTTAATATAACACTTTATGGAAATGTTATTATTAATTCCAGGAATTACATCTGCTCTTAAAAAAACCTGCCATTTATGTTCTAAAAATTCTAAATATGAATTGAATGCTCCTACAAACTTTTCTTTATTAACTTTTTCCACTACCATAAACTGAAACTTCTTAAAATCTAAGCACGTCTGTGAATGTCTGGGGAATGCAATGTGTTGTCTTTCTTCCTTATTGCAAAATTATATTCTTTAATTCTGTCTGCCAATCTATATGTAGTTTTACCTACATAAAAATGTTTACATATAGAACACACTGCAACATAAACCAGCCCTTCAGTCTGACAAGTGAATCTATCTTTGGCATTGTAAAGATATTATGTTCAAAATAAAAACTACTAACTGTTAAAATGAACCTACATTGTGAACAACCATAACAAGAAAATGTTCATAATTTTTTATTCATATCAGAATGTAACCTAATTCTGGAGGAATTTTCTAAATATTGTTTAAAGTTTTGAGTTTTTTATAAATAGACTTTTTTATCCCCTATAATACTGACAAGCTCTTGATTACCTATCAACATTTTCCAGTTATTACTGATAATATGACATATTCCTGTTGCTTCCACACTTAAAGGTGTGGGAAAGAAACAAGTAAACTCCTTATTGTCTCCTCTTTTACTTGTTGTCTCTGACATTTTTAGGACAAAAACCTGCCTCTAAAATTTGAAGAAACCTTTTGTGTCTTTTTTTCTTATGAGAAATTAAAGAAAGCTTCTCTAAAGGATATCCCCTTTATTGAAACAACTTTATAACTTTATTCACTTCTTCAAGAAAAAAAATCATCCTCACCAATCAGGCAACTTAATCTAATAATTTGTCCTCAAAATACATTAAGTTTCATGTAAGGGGGATGAAAACTGTCATGATATAAATAATTGTAAATGTATTCTTTCTAAAAATGTTACTAGAAAACTTTTTGTCACAAACTTTTAAATTAATTTCCACATCTAGAAAATGAACTGAAGTTCCTATGTTGCTCAGAACAAAATTTAATCATGTCACACTATTTTCAACTTGTTTTAAAAATTCATGAAATGATGCTTTGTCACCTGACCAGATGAAAAACAAATCATCAATATATCTTTTTATAGAAGGAAACATTACTGAAAAGAGGAATCTTTTTCAAAAATTCTTGCTCCCACCAACATAAGATTAAATTCGCAAATCTAATCTATCATAACATCGAAGTAGTAAAACGTCAACTGTTATAATATCAAACCCAAAACAGCTAACTCTGAAAATAGCAAAGCTGCAGAACATCAAATTCTTTCCTAGGGAAAGAATTCAGTGGGCTGTTTATGCCACTTCACTATTTTTTCCACTGTGGTGTGAAGGTTACGGACCGGGTTAAGGTAAGTGTGCGAATGGACCGGGTTATGGTGAATGTGGCAATGGGATAGTTAGGGACCTTAGCGTTAGGGAGTGGGTAAGGTGAGTATGTGATAGTTAGGGACCTTAGGGTTAGGGACCGGGTAAGGTGAGTGTGCAATAGTTATGGACCTTAGGGTAAGGGAGCGGGTAAGATGAGTGTGCAATAGTTAAGGACCTTAGGGTTAAGGAGTGGGTAAGGTGAGTGTGCGATAGTTACGGACCTTAGGGTTAGGGTTTGGGTTAAGTTAAGTTGATAGATAGTAGTGTATGTATGGTTTAGTGTAGGGTTAGAAGTAGGATTTTAAGTGTATATATGTGGATTACTTTTTTGGTGTGCTTGTGTTGTGTGTGTTTTTATTGGAACAGCAATTTTTTTCCCTGGGAAACAATTGCTGTTCTGAGCTTTTGATTATATCACATTTTGACATTCCAAGTTCGAGCTTTTGGTGTTCGATACTTTGAGATTTTGATTATGTGATATACATCCATTTGAGCTCCCATTGTTAATCCACATTTTTGTTGGAGAATCTTATTGAATTCAAAGAATTTTTTTTTTATTTCTAATTTAAATAAGTGACATATAATTGTACATCCTGTTTTAATTTTCTACAGTATTTGCTTACGTATAGCCTAAAAAATATGCCTTCCTCTTGATCAATAGAAGTATAGAGGGAACAAACATCAATAGGACATAACATGGTTTCTTTACCTGAAAAAATGTATTTTTTGACATCATTCAAAAGCATCCATGAGTCTTTCATTAGCCTGGACTATAGGGTTCAAAATTCTATCAAGATATGCAGAAATGTTAACTGTTTTTATTAAAAGAAGCAGACACAATTCGCCTAAAATGGGGATGTTCTAAATTTTTATGCAGTTTGGGAATCCCAAACAGCATGCCTGTTTGTGGCTGTTCAACCATAATATACTCAAATAAATCTAAAGTAACATATCCCTGATATAGCAAGTCAAATAAGCACAAGTCAATGTCTTTATAACATTTTTTTACAAAACTGTGGTCTCGGATTAAGTGTGGGTGATGCTATTTACAGTAAGTTCTTCCCATTGTTGCTTATTTCACTTGAGGTTTTGGACATAGCTATAGAAAGTTTGTGGTTATGCTTTGCCAGAGAAGCAGTTTTTTCTTCAAATTTAGCCTTTGGATTATTAATTAATTTTCTTAGTTACCCGCATTTTCCTTCAAGTGGCTTTTCATCAAGTTTTGAATATTTTTGTATATTTAACTGCAGTTTCTGGGATTGTGTGAGATGGTAGTGGACTTTTGGTTTTCTGTTTTCTCCACTATAGTATGACCATGGACTTGGTATATGTAGGTTTGGAGATATGGGGGCTAAATGCTGCTCATAGGGGTGCATCAGAACTTGTCTTTATGCGATAACAAACTTTTTTGGGTTTTCTGAGTTATGCTATTCTATACTAAAAAAATCCATAAAGTGTGAATCATATTTGAACTTGACTGAACACAGAAAAAAACATTTCTCTATGTTAAGTTTTATTTTTACCTTTGTATATTTCTAGAGTCTATAAACTTGGTAAGGGCTATTCAAGGGATACTTTCCAACCATTTCATAAATGAAAACAGATTTGTTATAATAAAAAAGAGCAGCTGCAATGCACAGAAACAAAATTCCCAGATTTGCTAGTTCTCTCCTCTCCTACACTTTTACTAGCTTATTAGTTTAGCACTTTACAGACTTATTGTAGCAATTATTGTAGCACACAAAAGTGCTACCAGCACTAAACATTCTACAAGGAAACAGCTCCAGTACTTATTATTAATGACCACCCCTCCAGGCATTTTAAAAATGTCAGTTCCCTGTGCTTTCTCGGATTAACCTGGTGAACTTGGGCATCCTGAGGCAATGTAGCAACTGCCTCATGTACACTGACAACCCTCTCCTCTTACCTCCCAACACTCAGACTTTAGAGAGATGCACTTATATATCCAAATTGGAAAGCACACACTCTCCAGCCAAGACCAGGATAGCTGGTCAAGAGGAGAAGGTCAATGCTTGCACCACACCACATGGAACACATAGCCCTCCAGAACACACACCAGCACTGCCTTCACATAAAAACACAAACCACACACCCACCTTCACGGAGGCTCTCAATAAAAATCTACCCAAACAGCAGAGATCTCCAAGGCAGAAACGCACTTGACCACCACAACACAACACTAATCCTGAGACACATAATTCTCCTAAACAATGTGCCACTCAACCAAAGCCCTAAGGCAAAACAGCATGCCCAACACACTAGTCATAGGTGACTCGATAGTGAGGCACACTGATGTTCCACTCACTAGGTTGAATAAGGATAAAGTAACAGTCAGCTGCCTGTCAAGTGCCAGGATATGCCACATAACGCATGCACTTAGGTCCCTTAACAACAGGTACAAATATGGCTCTGTCATTGTACATGTGGGTGTGTATGACCTAAGATGTACCTCTCTGGAGTACATGAAAAGAGACACGGAGAAGCTCTCAGATTATGTAACCAAGGCAGCTATCACCCTAGCCCTGAGCAGCATCCAACCATCATCCAGAATGATACCACAGTACAAGCAGAAAATTATTGATTTCAACAATTGACTAAGTTTCTGGTGTCATTCTAAGGGGATCCAGTATCTGTCTGCCTGGGATGACATGATTGACAGACCTCAATGCCTTTCTAGAGATGGCCTGCATCTGTCACTTCTGGGCTTCCAGATACTGGCCAAGGCTATTGCAACTCCTAAAGTGCCTTTTTTAGGCAGTGTTGCAAAGCCCAAATAACACCATAACAGCTACAAACAAATGCAATATGAGGGTCATGCTACTCAATGCTGGAAGTTTAAATGTTAAAATACACTAACTCTAAGCACTCTTTAAAATGGAGAATATCGACATTTGTGCTGTAACAGAGATGTGGTTCAAGGCAGCAGAAAGTTCCCTTACACTACCAGGCTATAACTCATTCCACACCATTCAGCCCCAGAACTTGGACCGAAGCTCCAAAGGAGGTGGTGTTCCCATATTCATAAAGGATGCGCACACCTCTAGACCGGTAGCCCAACATAATGCTTCTGAAATACTTCAGATGCAGCTAACATTGGGTAAGACAGCGATTTTGGTTGTAGCCTGCTATAGGTCCCCAACCATGTCCCAGGACTCACACTTCACATTCCTAAGCACCCTGGAGAATATTAGGGTCCAACCTAACACTTTCATACTGGGAAACTTCAACTACCCCTCCATTAACTGGGAAAAATACTCATGTACCAATACACTTTCCCAAAGTTTCCTGGAATTCATTAATTCCAATGCCCTGGACCAGCTTGTTTTTACCCCCACTAGAGGTAGCAACATCCTTGACCTGGTCATTACTAACATGGGTGACAATTGCTCTACACCAATAGTCAACTCCTCCCTGTTTAGATCCGACCACAAACTAATCACCTTGGAAATCCACACACCCCCACCCCTGGCAAAAGTAACCACCATGAAAAACTTCTCCAAAGCTAACTTTGGGCTCCTAAAAACAGAGGTGGCTAACTTCACAGCACTCATGCAAATGGAGAATAGTTGCATGACCGCCGAATCATACACCAATGCACTGTACGAACACGTACACAAATGCATGGATCTCACCATACCCAATAGAATCACAACGCTCTCCTCCAAAAAAAGGAAGCCATTCTGGTGGTCCCCTGCCATAAACAAACTCTACAACAGAAGGAGGAAACTGACATGGAATAAGGTAAAGTCCCAAGACTGGAAAAACTCCTTTATCAGCCTCAACAAAAAGTTGAGATCCCTCATCCAATCCTCTAAAGCTAGCTATGAAAACAGAATTGCAGCAGATAGTAAAGATAACCACAAGGCCTTCTATAGTTATGTAAAGAATCTCCAAGGAAATACCCAGATTTGCTGTGAGCTGCTGTACAATGGTATCTCCTATACCAAGCCAACAGATATTGCCAATATACTGGCCAACAGATTCAGTGCCAACTTTACCCCCCCCAAACGACCAATCACAATACCAGTAGATTGCCAGGCACCCAGTATTACTGCTGCACAAGTTAAAACAGCACTGTTCAAGGCCAAGAATACAGCTTCTATGGGATCTGACAATATCCCTGACTGTGTTCTATATGAACTACAGAGTGAACTGGCACTTTATCTGTGTGCTCTGTTCAATCACAGCCTCACATCAGGCTTTGTCCCTACAAAATGGCACACTGCTACAGTCATCCCTCTCCACAAAGGAGGAGTGACTACAGACCCTAGGAACTATTGCCCCATTAGCCTGATGAGTCTGATATGCAAAGCTAGGGAATGTATCATCATGGACCTAATAAACAATGATATAGTGAATCTCCAAACTCTGTATCCTACACAGTTTGGTTTTGTGAAGGGTAGATCATGCCTGCTCAACTTGGTCAACTTCTTTGAGTCAGTCACCAGAGCTGTGGATGAAGGCATGGTGATTCATACAGTCTACCTTGATCTGGCCAAGGCCTTTGATACCATTCCCCACTCAGGAATCATAGAAAAACTCACTACGCTAGGCATTAACTCCTATATCACTTTGTGGATTGCAAACTGGCTCACAGATAGAATCCACAGTGTGAAAGTACCTGACTCCAAGTCAGACTGCAGACCAGTCACAAGTGGAGTCCCACAGGGTTCGGTCCTGGGTCCTCTCCTGTTTAGTATCTACTTCTCTGAAGTCCAGGCCAACACAATGGGACTCTTGCAGACAATTGCAAGTTGGGAGATTTTATTAACTCCCCAAGTAATGTTGACATCCTACAGAATGGCCTCACTGAGACCAATCACTGGTGTCAGAATCATGGCCTTAAGCTCAATGCCAAAAAATGTGTCATCATTCCCCTTGGGAAAAACCCAATTCCCTTGAATTACCACATTGAAGGTTGTTCACTGAATACAGAAAACATTATAAGAGACCTGGGAACAAAGATTGACAGCAACCTCTCTTTTGACCACCACATTGCCAGTGTGGTCAGAAAGTCCTTCTATGTGGCACATCTCATTACTTAGGGTTTTGCATCCAGGAAGAAAGTGGTCATTGTCTCCCTTAACTCTTCCCTCATTAGGCCAATCATTGAGTACAATTCCCCATTTGGCATGTACCTCACTAGACACCTGCAGCAACTGGAGAGGCCACAAACGTACCTCACAAAGAGGATTCTAGGCCTTAAACACTTGCCTTATATGGACAAACTCAGAAAACTCCAACTATTCTCTGTCTCATATCACCTACTTAGAGGTGATCTCTGCTTGACTTACAAAGCCATGTCTGACCCAGCTCTGTTAGAAATGCTACAGCTAAAGAAATCCCAATCCCTCCACACCACATGCTCCAGAGACCTCAAACTCATTGCCACAATCAATAGGACATGCTGGAGGGACAGGTTCATAATCCAGAGATTGACCATGCTATAGAATAGACTTCCCATACATGTCAAGCAGAGCACCTCACTGTCCCTCTTCAAGAAAAATCTTGATGAGTGGATGGGAAATAGAAAATTCACCTCAGGGATCAGTCCAGTGGCTCTACTCGACAGATGCACAGGGAACTAAGCTCCAGTGGCACGATGCCAGGATAATCCTATGGGCTAGGCTTGTAAAGGCTCCAGGGACATTAGCCTAGTACACACCTATAAACCATGCAAAGCACTGAACCACATTTACAGAAGAAATGAGACCCAATAATATATGAAAATATAATGGGTTATTGAGAAAGACAATACAGCAGTGTGTTATACAAAATAGAATGGTGTGTGGCAACTTGCAGGGAGGGATTATTCAGAGACACATGTAGCATAAGTGCACCACTGGTAAAAAGGTGCTATAAACACTGTATGTTAATGATTTCAAAATAACATACAATAAAGTATCCATTTGTTTGTGAGAGCCATCACATATGCAAATGAAGAAATCAGACATGGCAAAATGATTCAGGAACATATAAATTAATTTCAAGGATTCAGTGATTATTTATTCTTAATTACACAAGTTTATGGTGTACAGGAGCTTTAGCCACCTATGAGGCTAGCAGTAACATCAGCATTGATGATATAGTATATATTAGTGGTTGCCTTCTTTTTCTTTTCATGGACTACTATATCTCATTTCTTGCATCTATTTTCTGAACAGTTGGTAATGGGTGGTCCCATGTGATATAAACTTTATCATTCTCTTTAATGCTTTGTGGCTCATCTTTCCAATCCTTCTCGGCTACTTTAATATTGTAATGTCTGTACAATCCCCAGTGCAACAGTCTTGCCACATTATTATGCTTTTCAATATACAGGTCTTCTTCCATTAGTGTATCACACCCATCAACAATATGTGTGACTGTTTCCAGTTGTGTATTATAGAACCTGCATTTGTGTGTTTCTCCTACATGTTCAATGGATTTTGTAAACTAATGTGTATGTAGTCCAATATTGTGGGCCAGCAATATGAACCTTTCATCTTTTGGTTTAAATTCACCTTTCCTTAACCATTCCTGTGTCAGATCCAGATTGACATGAGGTTGGCCCAGGATATTTCTGTACTTGCACCATATTTATGCTTCTTCCTCATGTCTTGCCTTCTCATCTGATCCTTTTCCTTATATTATTTCTTCTGTTTTTGTAACATTCAGTTGCTGCTTGATTCTGTACTTCTGGATTGAGTTCAATTCCCAATTGGCACCAATATGCTTCTGCTAAACTAAGCAGAGAAGTCATCTGAGACTCTTCTCCTCATGTTTCAAAACATTTACTAATTTTGATTCTGCTGAAGTCAAAAAATATGCATGCGGTCGTATGATTGCTGATCTATACATGTAGCCAGCTTCAAGGAGGCCCATCTCTCCTTCAGAACAAGGAATATATAATATTGGTATACACTGATTTTTATATGTCATTTGATAAGAGTGAAGCATTTCTCTTGTTTTCCTGTCCAGTTGATCCAATACCTTTTGGGGCCAATCAGTCATCCCTAAACTTAAGTTAGAACAAGAACAGCATATTGGTTTATAGCTTTGACTTTGTTCCTAGATGGCTGTTTTCATGATTAATTTTAGTCTTCTAAAATATTCCTTATTGAGTTCTGTTCTCATTTGTTCATGTTTTATTGTCAGTCCTCTGTCTGTTCTCAAACATTTATACACTCCTTCCTGCTAAAGTTCCTTTATATCACATCCTGTCCCAGACTGATATTTTCTTGATAGTGTAGTTTTCCTGTTTTAAACCTTGCTTTTGCACATTTATCAAGCACAAATGACATTATATCATCTGAGAAAGTTTTAACCACTTGCAATTGTGCTTTCAGCTCCTCTTCTAATGAACTATGCAGTTTTAAATCATCCACAAAATGAATATGAGAAGTCTTCATACTCAGTTGTTTTCTGGGAGCCAAATTCCAACTAGGACCTAATTTTTTAAGTTGACAACTTAATGGGTTAAGGGCAAGACAAAAGAGCAGCTGTGACAAAGAGTCACTCTGGAATACCCCACTCTGAATTTTTAGCCCTAGGATAATAAAGTCTCCCTCATCATGACTTATTTGCAAAGTTTTTTGTCACTATTTCATGGTCACTGTAATATAATTGATCAATGTAGAGTGTATATTATACTCTGGGACTCATTGTCCCATCATGCTGTGATGTTACCAGATAATCCATAGCTTCAGTTTCTATTTCTTTAACTTTTCTATTACTAATCTTCTTTTCTACTTTCCCCATTTGTTTTCTTATTTTTTATGCTAAGACACTTTCCATATCTGGATGCCTTTCCCTGTATTTCTCAGCAAATATCTTTGGTGCTGTTTTTTTGTATTGATTTGTTTTACTTTCTAATGCATAAATATTGCACCATATTAAATCTATTTTGATTCCATGACTATATTTCTTCTTCAAATATCTCTGACTCATTGATCCAGCATGCTGTGACTTAACCTGTGTTAGATTTTCTACACTAAATCTTTCACTTAGTATTCCTTGACTTCATCTTCTATTTGTTTAAACTTCTACTTTACTAATCTTCAGTTCTACATTCCCCCTTTGTGATCTTATTTTTTTTTTAATTGTGAAATTTTACATATCTGTGGCCCTTTGTCTGTTTTTCTCTTTAAACTCTATGGAGCTGCCTTTTTGTATTACTTTGGCTTTCTCTTTTGCATAAATATTGCAGCATGTTAGATCTCCTTTTCTTTCCCATGTCCATGTTTTTTTTTGTATGCCTTCATATTTTTGCACTTCCTGTCACTTTTTTTTTCAAGTGGCAAAACATTTTTTGTCTATATGATGTTATTCATGGATCTGTTGTATTAATCAGCACAAATTTATATTTGAAGCCTTTGACAGTTTTTCACGTGCAAAAATTTTTCTTTCCTCTAATTTCTTTTTTAATCTTTTTGAGTATCTTCTATCTGGAAATTCTGGACTTCTTATGTAATAGTAATAACACATAATTTCTGCTTTATCCTCTGTAGTTCACTATATAATCTTTATGTCACTTTCTTGGCCTTTCACTTTTTGTGGTTTGTGTGGACTACTACTTCCTTCTCTAATGGGGAGGGGCATCCTCGCCCTCAGACTGGCCTAACCCCATTGTAGGAATGTTTCCATGTGTTGACAATTCTACGCTGCCTTTTTTTTTCCACTTTTTTATCAGTGTGCACCCTGGGACTTGTTCACCCAGCTATCATTTTTATTTTTAACCTACCTCTGTCCATGATATATGCCATGTAAAATGCAGTCTATATATATATATATATATATATATATATATATATATATATATATATATATACATACATATCAGTGTCATATTGGTTATATTTTTGTAATAACACAGGTCCACCATATGGAGGTACTCATCAAGACTTGAGAATGAATTCAGTTCCCACAATGCTACTCTCCTTTTCTTTCTGATTTTATCATCTCTCCATTCAGAGTATCTCTTTAGTGAGTTTTTTTTTATTTTATTAAATTTTGATATCAATTAATGTCCTTCATATATGTGTTTGAGATGCTGGTGGTCCTGCTATCATCACAGATGCTAAAACAGGCTGGTTCCTTAATGACACAGAAAGGCAGACATAAGTTACCATGAGAGAGACAATGGGCACAAACATATAAGGACAGTTAACTTTTTAATGCCCAAGATTTGCTTATAAATTTCTGTAGTTTTTCTAGTTGGGTAATGTGCTTTGTTTGTGATGCCACAGGAGCCACAATATTCAGTAATGGATATAATAAGGTAAGATGGCAGTGGTGTTTTTACATACTGTATTTAGGTTTGGATGAATTTTTCTTGACTATCAGCTGACACATAAGGATTTTCTATCTGTGGTGGAAAAATGGTCAATTGACAGAAAGATCCCCATATATGTGTATAGATCTTTTACAATAGCATCATTATGCAGAAGACCAACATTTATACAAGAAGAAGTAGGGATGGCTTACTTACTGAGCAGTACCATACTGCATTGTAGGATTCAGTATGAGACTATTTGTTGAATATCGGGTATGTGCACAATCTAGCAACTGTTCCATATAAATATATATATACACACACATATATATATATATATATATATATATATATATATATATGTGTGTGTGTGTGTGTGTGTGTGTGAGAGTGTGTGTGTGTGTGTACATGTATATATATAGATATAGATATGGCTGTATAGTTCTTGTATGTTTAGTATGTATTATACAAAATAATTGGATTGTAGTATATGCATTCTGTAAAATGACAATCTGTAAAATGGCTCTCCTTATTTAACATTTTTACTAACCAGCTTCACACATCCTGTCCTCATACAGTACGCAGATGACTCCACCATCATTTCTGTCACTGACAGTCCCACTGACCTACTAACCCTAACACAAACATCTTTCCACCTTAATGAAACATGGCTTACTAACAATCAAATCATACTAAACCCTAACAAGATAAAACGTCTTCTCTTCTTCCCAAAATAACTTTACCATCTTAAATCCTCATTCACCATTTATTCCTTCAACAACAATACAACCATAGTTGAATCACACACTAAACTGTTTGGAGTAATAGTGGACGATCAACTAAAACATGACCTTCATGTATTTAACTGCATCAAGAAAACCCACCAAAAGCTTGGTTTACTCTATAGAAACAAAAGGTTCCTCATACTCAACTCCAGGATCTCACTAGTCCAAGCTTACCTTCTCCCCAACCTCTTTTACAGCTCTGAAATTTTAACCAGCTTATAGTCTTCATTAGTTTCCAAACTTGAAACTACCTACAATAAAGTTGCTAGACTTGCAGCCAATCTGCCCTTAAAATCACACCACTGCCATGCTCTCCAGACACTCAGCTGGCTAGAGTTTCCTAACCAACTCTTATTTACCCAATATCTCATTATCCATACTGTTTTGAAGAAGCCCTCATCTTACCCAAGAATTTCCTCACTTATCTCCCTCTATAAGCCCCCTTGATCCCCCAAAAGCTCTGACCAATGTCTATTACAAATTCACAAACCTAAAAAACTATTGAACAGAACTTCTACAGTTACTTCCCTGCTCATGCGTGGAACAAGCTCCCCTTGAACTTTAGAAATATTTCCTACATCCACAAATTCAAGAACATTCTCAAAAGGTACCTTAATAGCACATGGATTTGCCTCTGTAATCATCGCACATGAACTTACCCCTTTCTCTATCACTATCCTGTCTCTTTCTCCCTTCCCTACTACCATAACTCACTTAACTGCTATGTATTGTACAATTAATCTCTGAAGATAATCCAATGTGTTATGTAAACAAATGTTTTATTGTATATTTCTTTGCTATATTTTTTCTTTAGTGTTATAATGCCTCTTACTATAATGTACTGTGGAGCTTTATTTACATTTTCTTAACTGTTTTACTGTAAAATTTTCACAGTATTCATCTTCAGTTTTGTAAATTTTCTTGCTTACTTGTACTGTGGAGCTTTTCTCCCTGAGCCTACAGTGAAAAAGGGGTTTAGCTCATATTGGCTATCTCGATTAACAAATGTCAAATAAATAAATACATACATACATAAATAAATAAATACATTAAATACATTCTGTGTACTGTGGTAGTGAAATCTTGTGCATCCCTGTCAAATGTGAATAATGATAAAGCTGTTGTTAAACATAACGTTTGCAGATAGATAAGACAGTCGGTAACAGTACTTACCTGAGACTCTAAATATTGCAAAACAATCACCAGGTATTGCACAACCCCAAAACAAGCATCTTGATGATAAAAGATACTGAAAGTAAGTTGCCTACATAGTGGTAGGATTAGAGATGGGATCATAGTTAGCAGTAGTACATGGGTTATGATTATCGTACTAGTAAGCATAGTGCAGAGGGGTGGAATGATTGTGACAGGGCCAGAGTTTCTGTGTTATTTTGCCAATGACAGCCATTTAACAGCCCAATGTCTATCTCTTATGAACCGACTATAAATCCTGATCCTTATGTTGGTGAGCTAATCCACAATACTATGATTATACAAATGTTTCACATAGAATTTTAAGAAACATATAATTATTTCTTAGTTTCTTTGTCTTCTTTGACCAGTAAAAAAAGTCCATATAATATTTTAAATATTAAGGATGTATTTTCCAGTCAATGTAATGTTTTAAGCAATTATTGGTCTATATACATAAACCATTCTCATTTTGAAGTTTTTACAATTTATTTTATTAACAAGTGATTACTTATCCAACCTTCAGCCCATCATCTGTTTCAATCCGATGCCTTTCGATTATACATTCTCTTAGTACTCTCTTGGTCTTTGTTCATCTTACCAGGGCATGCCCATCCAGTAGTGGTCTCTCAATATCTGTCCATATCTCATTCCTTACTTACATTTTTCAAAATGATGATATCAATCTCAATGCCTTCCTAAACAGTTCTGTATAAAAGCAGGAGTATCTGCAACGATTATAGTATGCACTTGAGGCAGACATTAACACATTCCTCACTTTCTTGTTTACAAATGAAGTATTCATTTTGGCATCTGTACCTAATGACATTTCAGCAAGCTACTATAGTCAAAGAAAATACTATTGTGTAGAGTAAATACTAATGAAACCTTATGGGATTTATTTATTTTATGAAAGATTATTTGGGATTGATATACATTGCAA
Source organism: Protopterus annectens (assembly GCF_019279795.1). Classification (NCBI taxonomy): domain Eukaryota; kingdom Metazoa; phylum Chordata; order Ceratodontiformes; family Protopteridae; genus Protopterus; species Protopterus annectens. The sequence goes on along the minus strand of NC_056751.1, from coordinate 488,341,256 downwards.
GGCTTATAGACCTTACCAATGCAATTCTAAGATTATATCTATAAGAACATTAAGATTTTTGCTATACATTTTGAGGTTGTATGATTAATTAGCTATTTATTTTATTTAAATGGGTAACATTGTATAATTACTTTAGGATATATATGCTCCCAGATTGAATGTATAGAATGTTTAACACTTCTTACATTTCTGTTTAGCCTTCTGCCTATTTTTTCTGTCTTGTCTGAGAGTGAGCAGTTTATTTGAATCCTTAAGTAACAAACTATGTGCTGCTACTGCTATTTGATGTTATTGGTTATGAACTCACTGTGCATATTTTGCTTTCTATTTAAAACAATATTTCTGGTATTGGTTGAGTTGTATAAATAGGAGTATCTTTAATGAGTTGGATGCATTTTAAATTACTTCTTGTTTTATTTTTATAAGATTTTCAGTTTATGAAATGGTTTCTTTGTGCTTTTATCTCAAAATAATGTGCCCTTTAGAATATATAAATAATTTTTTATGAAGGATGCAATGGTTGTATTTTTAAAGGAAAGCCAGTGATATGAGATATGAGAATGCTGTACAGTTTCTGCCACATTAAATAATGACTAGTCATTAGTGGGTGTTAAGTTGTAAAAAACTCATGGTTACATCACGGAAGTTGACAATTGGCTGCTTCTTGCTATGCTACCTCAAGCTTAGGAGAGGATCTGCAGTTATGGGAGTTACAAACCTCTAAATGTGAGAATGTTACAAATTTTTAGTCCATGGATAAGATAGTAGTGATTTTGTGATTTCATAATGGAAAGGGCTATCACTTTATGAATTTACCAGAGGACCTGTCCATGTCTATGTTTAGTATTTCTTTAAAGATAGTCACACTGTAATTATTAATGAGTCTGACATGATAAATTATCAAAATATTCAAATGTTTTTTCAAGACAGGAGTAACCCAGAAAGATGAATGAATATCTCAGAATGGGTTCACAGCTGACATGAAAAACATCCATACATTTTTTTTTCTGTTTGCAGGCTGTTGATATAGATACTGATGAAAAACACAAATGCTTGAATGTGGTGTTGCATACCAATAATACACTGAATGTTCTTAGTATTGGAGAAATTAGTATACATTTAATGTTAGCTACTTTACATCAATGATGATAAGGTGTGGACTTGTAAGTAAATTCTGCTAGATCGGATTTTCAAAACATTCAAGAATAATTTGTATCTGATAAATTTTATTAGTAAGTGAGTTTTGTAATGAAAGTTTGACAACAATGAGTACTAAATCAATTTACTTTGTAGTCTGATAAATCAGGGCTGGATTTATAAAGACAGTTTACTTAGTTTTGGCATTCCATGTATATTTCTGCTTGTAGTTTTCAATATACATCATATATATATATATATATATCTATATATATATATATATATATAGATATATATATATATATATATAGATATATATATATATATATATATATATATATATACATTTGGGTCTACTTCAGAAGAAAGAAATCTCATTTATTCGAATTGCTAAATGTCAAAAAAACAACTTCAACAAAACCACAAATAAACAAACACTCAGAAGACTGTAAAGTTACTGTGGGAAAGGAGCCACTTGGCTACTATACTGAACTTTGCCCCTTTCCCCACTGTAGCATGATCTCAGAGTTGGTACATATAGTTGGGGGGTGTGGGGAGGTGAAGCCCCCCACATGGGTGGGTTTAATTTGCTTCAGTTTGATGTCGTTGTGGTGCCGGACACAAAGTTACTTCCCCACAGTTTCTAGTCAATGATCCAAGTGTTTGTTTATTTGTGGTTTTGTTGAAGTTGTCTCAACATTTAGTAATTTTTGTAAGTGGGATTTCATTCTTCTGAATTAGACCTTCACACACACACACACACACACACGTATATATATATATATATATATATATATATATATATATATATCTATATATATATATACATATATATATACACACACACACACACACATATAGATACATAGAATAAGAGAGAGAGAGAGAACTCAGGTAATTGAGAACATATACTATGGATACAGTGATGTACAAATAAGGATATGATATAATTTACTTATGGCAATTTTACCAAATCTGAGTGATTTTACAAGGAAAAACATGATTATGATAATACTCAAACTTTTATTTATGTATGATACTTAAGTTACTGACATTGACAGATTTGTTAGCCCTGTGACAATTTACAATAATAAAGTGTCATATGACAAATGTTTATGTGTCTTAGGTAATACTTCTAGTATTACTTTAAGATGGAGTCCAGTCCTTTTCAGTGTCCTTTTTTTTCTGACTGGCAGTTACCAAGAATGTGTCCGTAACATATAATGGCTAAAGGATGCATGGATCTAGTTTCATGTGCGTATATGTATTCTGTATGAATCAATCATTCTGAGAATATTTGAACAGGATTCTTCCAAGGTAAATATAAAGGCTTATAATTATTATTATAACAAGTTAATTCTTAGCAATGCTTTATTGCCCTTAAGAATAAGGCAAACAGTGCTACTGGTATACTTAAACTGTACAATCAGAATCAAAAAACACATGCACACAGACAGATGCACAAAAATGTACACAGACACGTACATGCACACACACACACACACACACACACACACACACACACACACACACACACACACACACACACACACACACACACACACATATATACACACATATGCATACACGCACATTTTACATATATATATATATATATATATATATATATATATATATATATATATATATATCTACAGATACTCATATTCACAGTGGCACTGTACCATCACATCTTCACGCCACTCTTATTCTCCATCCGTTCTTCAATGCCATGTAACAGTGCGTGGGGAACATATGTGGTTTCCACATACCTCAGACGAGAGAGCCAACAAAATATGAGATTTTTATGACATACCTCATTTCCCTTAGGTACTGGGAACCACAGACTGCACCCAAATGGCAATATTGGCTCATCCTGGATAACAGGCAGAAGGGTATAGTGATTACAAGAGTTTCCACTCTATCAACAGCCAGGTGTTCTGTAATGCACAGGGTATAATATCTAATGTGTCTGCAGGCTGCCTTGGCTGATGCCCACATATGGCACACATGAGACTTGTATCAACAGATCTGTAGGGTGATTTTTACCCAAGGACATCTTATTAGAAATGCTAGATATGCTCTGGGCGCATGGTTAATAATGCCTATCAGAAATCCATAAACTGTGGCCGAAAATTGCCGCAACTTTGCCCTGTCCAAACACAAGTCATTGTTGAACGTGTGTTCAGCCTTCTGAAGGATTACTTCCACTATCCAGATATATGTTGAGGTACCCTGTGGTATGGCTATGCCATATGCAGTAAGATAGACTAGTATGTGCTATGTTATACCATGGCTAGCCACTCATTTGTGCAAACATTAACTTTAGGTGATTTCTTCACATTGACTAACATCGATGTTACACCCTGGCCCTGTGTAAAAATTGAAGAAGTGGTTAATAATGATGATGATGATGGTCAATTACAACAGGGCTGATGCATTCAGGATGTGGAAATTCCGGACTCTGCAGTACAGGAGGTGACTGATAATGAGCCTGGGAAGGAACCAGTGGGAGGAGCTGGCTACAGTATAGGACTATGTCAGATGAAGATGGCTGCATCATGCCACATCATTGGCTAATATGTACCATCTGCTTTATAACTTTGCACCAGAATAAAGTAAATACAGAAAAGAAAAAGTGATATATAAAAATTTTCACTGGCGCAGTACGGTTCCTCACTTTAAATAGCCATACGGTGCATCAGACCTAACCTATCTTAGTAAGAGATTACAGATGGTAGGGCACAATTATAATATTTTGCACAAGTGGGAGGGGCCACTTCATCAAGTACCATAAACAGGCCAACTGTATGTTTGTTGTCACATTTTAACATCATTTCATGTTGAGCGTGTCAGACCTGTTGGTAAAGGTAGAGAAACTGAAGTACTATGGCCAAAATTAGGGTACTGCCTCCATTTCTGTTTATGTGTGAGTAAGTGAACCTTGTGAAAGTCTAACTGTGTGTATGTGGGTGTGTGTATGTGTGTTGTGACACAGCCTCACCAGATGTTGTAGCACTGTAGGGAGTCTGACAGACAAATCAAAGTTACCAAGAGGAGATATGTATGCACACCATGCAACCTCATGTTAATGAGAGCAACCTATTATGTAGAACTGTATTTAGAGTGGGGCAAAGGGCATAGCTCCCCATGCACACGGTGACAGGAAATGTGATCCATACATGCCAATCAGATGGTAGCATAATAGTGGAATTCAGTTTCAGTCAGTGTTGTGAAAGGGGAAGAACTACCTGTGCTGAGTGCTAAACCTATTTCTGATAGTGTAAGACAGAAACAAATAAGGAAATGATCTGGGTAACAGGTATCTATAAGTAAGAAAAATAATAAAACTGCACCTAAAATGTATTCTGATATCCCTTTTTACTGAGTAAGAGCAAAGACAGTAAGAGCATGGTATTTAATCAGCATGAAATAGTTGGAAAACAAAATAAAGTAGATTAAAAGGAGAGTGTGATCAAAGTGTAAAATAGAAACATGTTCTTCTCAGTATCTGATAATACACATGGCTATTTCATCCTATAATCTAAATTCAACAGTCTAGTGCATGTGCATGTATATATACTATGTCAGTATTTTTCACAAATATATCATAGTGTGAGCAGTGTTGCAAGAAGTTGCAAACTTGTTTTGGTGCTGGAAGACCAGAATGCTATGGGTTGAATTTCCATTCCAGTTGCAGCATTAGGGGTGTGATGCATTCCTAACTGTGTCATACTTCAGATGAGATGTTGAAGCAAGGTCCCATCTGCTTGAGTTAATGGAGACTGAGATGAATTTAAAAGATCCCATGACACTTAGCAAAAAAGTAGGGAATTTACTATATACCTTGGCCAAATTTTCTGTGGTAGTATAAATACTACCTTGATTCACCCCTGAAAAGAGGGCACTAGCCTAGTGGGACTAACGTGGTCAACAAGGATTAATATTAAAAAAGAAAGTATCCCTTCTTAAACCCTTAGGACTCTGTGATGAGATATGTGCTTATTTTATCTGGGGTTATATTATAATACCAACTGCAGATCATTTTGATACTATCTGACTCTATTTACTAATGACAACAAGCTTTGTGAATTATTATAAGCTTTGTTAACTGTTTTTATAATGTCTGTTCAAATTGCATATTTGTTTTTGTCACTTCCATTGGCAATCAGTCTGTTGGTCTAGTTTAAGCCTTGTTGAATGGTTTTATAAAGACTCTATAAAGTGTGCTGCAACCTGTGTGTACACATTGCTCAACTACCATTAGTCTTGATGCCATGTAATAATGATGTTTATATACATCTTGGTGGTGCTGCGGTAGCATTGTCGCCTCATAGCAAGACGTTGTCCCGTTTGATTCTCAGCTAGACCGTCTTCTGTGTGGAGGCATACATGAATGGGGTGTGCCTTCGTTGAAAGTTGTGCATCAGGGCTGGTAACCCGGTACGTAAAAATCCACTACCAATCATTAGCGGACCGGAGTTCCGCTGTGGAGACCCCTAACCGGGAAAAGCTGAAAGACACAAATATACATCTTGTTACACTTTGCTCAACCACCATTATTTTTGAAGCCATGTAATAATGATGCTTATATACATCCTGTTACACATTGCTCAACCACCATTAGTCTTGAAGCCATGTAATAATGATGGTTATATACATCTTGTTACATTAATTACATGTCCTGTTGCTGTAATAAGAACCTAGAACATGACAGAAAAGGCTTGGAAGTTCATTCTTTCTAGTTAATGAGCTGAAAATGAATAAAGTGAATAAAGACTGATTGACATAGAAATATTATAGTGCATGGAGCTCAGCGGTTACACTACAAACCAGTTAAGAACCAGAGGGATGCATGACCTGACCTTAACAAATATTAATTTCCCATTAGAGCTCCAAGCTATAAAATCTGCCAGTACTCACCAGTAAATGACAGTTGCAGAAATAAAAGATTTGTTTCAGCCTGCTGACCTTACTAGTAATGTGTCCCTATATTCCTCTAATGTACTTATAAAGTTGATAGAATAACAGGATGTGTTAGCATGTATTTTCTGAAGAACACAAAAATTTGAAACTCCAAATATGCTGTTATTTAGTGACTTCAGTCCTCAGTGATTTGTCCAAAAAACACAGACTCTATGAGGACGAAACCAAACATTTAAAGCAATAATATGAACACTCTGAGAAAATCTGGACCGTTGAAAGGCATGATGTAAATGTGAACTGACAGTGTCTGCTAAGTGTTTTATAGCTTTGGAACCTGGCAAAACACTTAATGTTTTTTTTCCCCATAACTTGTAATATGTGCAGCAAACAAAGTTCTATGCACTATAAAAAATTATGATTGTGTCACTGATCATAACCCCTTACTATGTGTTCATGACATGGATGCCAATATTCACCTTTCAAGCTTTGTTCAAGGTGAATTTCTTGGCATCAATGTCTTGAGCACATAATAAGTAGGTTATGATTAACAACCCAATCATAATCCTCTATGACCAGACCCCTAGAAATATTCCTTAGCTAAAATACAAGAACTCTAAGCAAAATATAGATGGTTCTATTTGTCAGGTTCATGAAGAAAGGCACCATTAAAGATTACATAAGGAAGAGATAGCAACTGACGCTAAGTATATAGGCATGAGGTGTGTTTTTAAGGTGAAGCGTTAGCTACTGAAATACTGGAGTCTGTGTTGGTACGAGAGAAGGCAGTTCGACCTCATGACTGCCTAATACAGCGGAAATTGCAGAGATGTCTGACATTTAGGTAACTCAGTTACATTTTAAATAGATTCAGTCGGAAGATGGGGCTTTCATTCAGAAGATGGGGCTTTCAGCACCAAAAAAATAAAAATAAAAAACATTTAGAATTATAAAGAAAAGAAGCCGAACAAGCAGCAGATACTTTGAGTAACAAAATGACTTGCACAGAGAAAGTAAAGAGGTGATAGTATGCCAACTGCTGGCACCCATATCATTGAAAAATCTAGTGATAAAAATAGCATGTATCCATGTGCTAGGAAGAGAGCTGGAAATGGCTAAGTAAAACAAAGATCCTAATGATATTTTACTGGCTAGAAATTATGGCAGAATTTGAGAAGTTTTGCGCTGGATGACTTCGATGGCAGAAGACAGACCAGCACACAAGTGTGAAAAATTGATTGATTCTCATGGCTATCACAGATATAGAAATTGACTATCACTCCCCCCAACTTCTCAGGCATCCTGGAGGCAATTTAGCAACTGCTTCTAATACTTAGGATGGTTATATTATGATCTAACCTTGTTTTACCATCCTTCCACCCCTATGTTCATCAACAACATCTGAGGGCTAGTCTCCCCTCTAGACAATGGCTTCCCTTGGGGAGCATCTTTGACAAATCCTCTCCCTCAGGATGGGCACACCCTTTCCTCCCTGTGAGTACCTCAGCTGCCCAAGCTACTAATCAAACCCATGTCATAGTTAGAGCTTTATAGGTTCATAGAGTCAACAGTATATACTAGGCTAATGGTGATCAGGGCCTTTATAAGCTTAGCTGTCCAACACAACTCAATTGTGCACCTATGTGTCATAGGCATTTCTTCAGATGGGGTATGTTACGCAATTTCAAGAGGTTACATGGGTGGGGGGGTGGTATGTTAGTTTGACCATAGTTATTTTCTGCCTCTGTTTATCAGAGACATGGGTCCAGACCAGGGTGAATTTCCAATTCCCATCCATTTGTCAGGATACTCTTAAATAGGGTTAGGGATGTACTCCGATTCACATGGATACAGAACCTGGGGCAGAACATGAAGACCAGCTGAGAGACACATATCTGTCAGACCAACATGTCCTATTTATGTCACAAGCAAAATTAAATACTTGGATCTAGTGGTCTGATGCTGTTCATTTTGTGGATATAAAAAAGGTCCATGAGAGTTGGATCCAAGGTTGCCTTGTATGGCAGGCATAGATTGTCTTTCAGTACCTGTATGAGACCAAGTATAGAGATAGAGCTTTAAGACAATTCATACAGGACAATGTGTTTACACCCTGATTCAACAATTAAGGGACCTTTGTGGGCATTCCAACTGTTGCATTTGTCTATTCAGATACATGTCGAAGGGGCATTATACTTGATGATTGGTCTGATAAGAGCCAAATAAAGCAGCATTATGACTTCCTTGCACCTGGATGCTATGCCCTTACTCATAATGGGGTGACATAGAATGATGCTCTTACTACCTTGGACACATATTGAACAAAAGTCAGATTACTATCTACATTTATTCACCAATCCCAGATTCCCCAGTCAACTTTAAGAGGTGTCCTATGGATGGAGTAATTAGTTTTAGTGGCAGTTTTCCCAAAAGGCACTACATTGCATTTCTTGGCATGAAGTCTCCAGTCATTTGATTATGTTAGACCCTCCTGTAAGATGTTTGTGTCATGGGTGGAATCTATGATAGCTCCCAATTTATAGTCATCTGAAAACTTGGTTAATCAATGGCCCTTGACATTAGCCTTTACTTTCAAGAAGTAAATGCAAAGTAGGAGCAGTCCCAGCATGGAGCTATGAGGTACCCCACTGATGATTGGCCTCTTAGTGGAGGTAGATTCACTACTCCTGTCTTCCTGGGTCCTGTCTGTGACCCAATTGCAAATCCAGATAATTATGTAGGGTTTTATGCCCAGTTCAGTGAGTTTGTCAACTATACCTAAGTGGAATATTGTATTGAACACATTAATCCAGTCCATGTAGGCAGTATGTACCATTTTACCCTCATCCATTGCCTTGGTGACATTAAAGAAGTCCACCAGGCATGAAATTCCCTTGATAAAGCCAGACTGGGTTAGGTCCAGTGTCTGAATGTTGTCTCTGTCTTTGTCGATCATTTCCCTGCTAATTCATTTCATGTCTTTGCATGTCAGACTTGTCAGACTAATGGACCTGTAGTTTCTTGTGTTGCTTGATGATTCACCCTTGTAAACTATGATAAATGTTGCAGTCATCCATCTTGTGGTACAAAGCCTGTTTTGAGACTATAGTTGAAAAGTGACTCAAGTAGTCTTGATAGGTCATGTTTCAAGCTATTTAGGAGGCATCTTGGGATATTGTCAGGGTCCAATGAGGCTACATTTTTGGCCTTATGGTGCACCACCAGGACCTGTTCTCAATTAATAGATGAGGATGTTAGGCTAGAAAGTATTTCATGAGGGGAAGTAGGGGAGAGTGGGGGTAAAGTATGAGATGAATTTGTCAGCCAGCAAATTTGCTACTTCACTCTGCCCAGTGAAGGTTGCACCACTGACAAAATGTTTAGCACACTGCTGTGCACTGCCTTTGAGGTTTTAGATATAACTACAGAAAACCTTGTGCTTGTCTTTAGCCTGTGAAGCTATCTTGACCTTGTAATTGCCCTTGTTAGACTTAATTAGTCCTCTTAGTTTCCTGTTTAGTTTAATTACAGACCTCCTATCATTATGAAGTTTCTTTTCCTGATCTTAGCCATGACTTGTTTTCCTTTTGTTATACATTGTATTAAGATTAGGGTTCCACTAGTGTAGTATGTTTTTAGGTACTGTTTTGGGCTTATTTCTAGTAGGTACAACAGCCTGTATACAACTATTGACATAGTTATATAGACCCTCTGTGACCAATTCTACTTAGGCTGCTGTGAACTCAGGGTTGGGAGGAGCACTGAGTTTTGAAAAACTATTGCTTAATAGGATGTAGCTTGCTTTGGAATAGTTCCTAACTTTTACATGGTTTGCTGGGGTTACCAAGTTGATTTTTATTTTGACGGAGACAGCTTTTTGGTCCTGCTTTACCAGTGAAGAAGTGACACGGGGCATGTGCAGCCCTATCTCATATTGGTGAGTTTCAGGTTCAGTATGTTTGAACCACTGTTTGGTGTGTGTACTATCTGGTCAAGGGTATTTGTGTTAAGTGTTTTGGGTAAGTCCAAGAATTGTAGTGTCTGTAAGTACAAGGCAGTATATGTTTCCCAGTTTTTATTTATTTATTTATTTATTTTATTTTACATTTCTTAACCGGGATAGTCCAGCTGGATACCATTTTCAGTGGAGGCCCGGGGAGAAAAGCTCCAAAGAGACAATTTTTACAGTACATAAGGACACCAAGCAAAGCTCCAAAGAGACAATTTTTACAGTACATAAAGACACACTTGGGTACATATCTCATCTAGATCCATTAAGGTATCTAGTTATTGACACTTATAGGTATAAGCAACAGATACTAATAGGTATAGTCTACAGACAGATACATTTAACAATAGTCATTAAACAGTTTTATGTTTTACAGACAAACAATGTTATGTGTATGTTATCAAACCTTTGATGTGGTGTACATTTATATGCAAGTAACAGATAGGACTCTAGTTTAGGACAATGGTTACGATAGTAATGGTGTGGATCTGGCATTAGTCTGGAATTGAGCAGGGACATAACCATTTGTTGTTGAGGTAGTTGTAGATAGCTTTTTTAAATGTAGGTAGTGAGATAATCAGGGATAAGGATGTAGGCAGGGAGTTCCAGATTTTGGCCACATAAGAAGAGTAAAGGGAGTCTCAGGCATGGTTGTTGGATCTAGTAACAGTTAAAAGTAATTTGTCAGTTGAGTGGAGTTGCCTAGGACAGGAGTATTGTTGGACAATGTTAGTTAGTGAGGGTGATATATTTTGTTGATGGAGTATCTTGTGAGCAGTAACCAACTGATTATAAATAAGTAAGTTAGGTAGTTCCATCCAGCCCAATTGCTTTAGGTTTAGGCAGTGATGTGTTCTGTAGGAGCTGTTGTTAGCAAATTTGGCTATCTGATTGTAGCAGGTTGTCATTTTGTTGATTTCTGTTTTGGATAAGTTAATCAGGTGGGTGAGACATACAGTAGTGTTGTGAGATGGTGTGTGCATGCTATAGTAGTTCTAGCATTATGGGTCAGGGATGCTTTATGTTTGTAGAGGCTACCTAGCTTTTTGTTAGTATTTTTAATGGCCAGATTGATATGTGCATCAAATTTGAGCTTGTTGTCAATAGTAATACCTAGTAGTTTTGTTTGGTTTTCAGGTGATATGGGGGTACCGTTATTAGAGTGGATAGTAAAGGTGCAGGTGGGGTCAGTAGTGGTTGAGGGATGAAATAATAGTAGCTTGTTTTTTTTGGGGTTGAGTATCAGGCCATTATCAGTGAGCCATGTTTCCACTGAGTGAAAGATATCCTGTGTCTTTTTGTGGAGGTCTTGTAAAGTGAGGGCGTTACATATTATAGTTGAATCATCTGCATATTGAATAAGGCTTGAACCTTTTGTGACTGAGTGAAGATTATTTGTAAAGATTGAGAACAGCAAGGGGCCTGATATAGATCCCTGAGGTACTCCGAGTGTTACCGGTAGGAGTGGAGACAAGTTATTATTCCATAGTACTGCCTGTTGTCTATTGTAGTGGTAGTTTTTAAACCAGGAGACTGATAAGTTATCTAATCCTAGGTTTACAAGATGGGAGATTAGTTTTTCATGGTTAACCATATCAAATGCCTTTGATGGGTCTAGGAAGAGGGCTGATGAAAGCTTACCATTATTCCTGTTGTGGTTAATGGTATTTATGAATGCTAGCAGGGCTGTGGTTGTGCTGTGTCCTGGCCTTTGATAGGTCTAGGAAGAGGGCTGAAGAAAGCTTATCATTATTCCTGTTGTGGTTAATGGTATTTATGAATGCTAGCAGGGCTGTGGTTGTGCTATGTCCTGGCCTTTGATAGGTCTAGGAAGAGGGCTGAAGAAAGCTTACCATTATTCCTGTTGTGGTTAATGGTATTTATGAATGCTAGCAGGGCGGTGGTTGTGCTATGTCCTGGCCTTTGATAGGTCTAGGAAGAGGGCTGAAGAAAGCTTACCATTATTCCTGTTGTGGTTAATGGTATTTATGAATGCTAGCAGGGCTGTGGTTGTGCTGTGTCCTGGCCGAAAACCATGCTGTGTATGAGATATGAGCTCTTGATCAATAAGATGTGTCATTAATTGATGGTGAATACATTTTTCTAGTATTTTAGCAAGTGGGGATAATATTGCTATTGGTCTGTAGTTTGATATGTCATAAGAATTACCTCCTTTGTGTAGGGGTATGATATAGGCAGTTTTCCAGATCAATGGTACTGAACCTTCTGAGATGGATCTGTTTATTAGGATTGAGACTGGTTTTGCTATTTCGTTAGCTGCTAGTTTTAGGAATTCATTGGGGAGGGAATCAGCTCCTAGTGTAGTTGGTTTTAGTTGGAATAGTAGTTTTCTTATATAAGAAGTTGAAGTGGGTTGTAGCTTAAATGTGGGGCAGTTGTTAGGTTTGGGATGGGCACTTGTAGTATTTGAATAGGTTTGGTTTTGGGCAAGGGCAAGTACAGTCTCAGTAAAGAATGAGTTAAATGATTCAGCTATATTTTCTTTTGTTAGGCCTGTTGGAGGTGGGGTAGTGGTTTTTCCAGGGTGTAGTAACCTATTTAAGCCTGCCCAGAATTTTTTTGGATTGTTTGAGTATTGGGTTTGATGGGTGATAAAGTAATTTCTTTTATCTTACATAACTAGTTTCTTAGTAAGATTTCTTAACTGTTGGTATGTTTGCTGTGTTGCTGGGTTTTTGTTGGACCTCCAGGCTGTCCAGGCACTATTCCTTTCTTTTATTTTTTGCCTTGTTTCCCTTGATAGCCATGGAACTGTTTTAGATCTAATTCTGGTAGTTCTTGCAGGGGCATGCCTGTTTAGTATCTCTAGGAAGGTAGAGTTGAAGTGTTTGATAGCTTCGTCTAGGGGCAGATAATACAGTTGTGACCAGTTGTAGAGCTGTAGGGCTTGTAAGAAGTTTGGTAAGTTAAAGTGTTTTTTGTTTCTTATTGTTTGAAGTATAGGGGTTTGGGGTGGTGGGAGTTATATTTGAGTAGAAAGGTAGTTTGATGATCACTTAGTGAGTCAGGAAGGGTACCTGCTAAATATGAGCAAGGTATTTTGTTTAGTAGAATCCAATCTAAAAGGGATTCTCTATTACTGTTTCTGTCGATTCTAGTGGGTTCTTTGATTAGTTGAGAGAAGTTAAGTAAGTTGATATGATTAGTGGGAGTCTGGGAAGAGCATGTTAGCCAGTCAATATTAAAGTCCCCTAACAGAAAAGTTTCTTGTGGCATGGTTTGTGATAGCCATTGGAGTAGGTTTTCCATGATGGGAATATTATTGCCTGGGGGGGATATAGCCTGTAACTAAGTTGATAGTTTTGTTGTTACCTATTTTGAGCTTAGTTAGTAGTATTTCGGCCTTGTCCATAGGGGGTAAAGTCAACTCAGTTTTAGCTATGGATAATGTGTTCTTATAAAGTAGAACAATGCCTCCACCTTTCTTCTTTGGTCTATCTTGACGAAGGATACTGTATCCAGGTGGTAGTAACTCTGTATCCTTGGTGATTGGCTTTTGCCATGTTTCTGTTAAACTGATTATATCTGGGAGATATTGTGAGATTAGAGCATGAAGCTCATGTATCTTTTTATTGATGCTCCTGATGTTTAGATTTAGAATGAGTAGACTATTTGTTGGTCTGGTATTGATTTGGGTTAGTTTGGTAGGTTTACTATTAGTAGTAAGATTGGTATCATAAGGGCCTGGGTTAGGGTGGATATCTCCATAATTTAATAGTTCACGTTTTTGTTTTTGTAAAGTTTTTACTATCTTTTGTAATATTATTATGTGTTTGTGTGTAATATTAGATTTGGGGTTGGTATTGATTGTTTTAAGAAGGGTATAAGTAGTGGCAGTGGTGTTGAATAGGGAGATGCTTATTGTGAGGGAATATGTAGAAGGGAAGGGAGAGATAATGGATGTGGATTTATGGGTGAAGGAAGAGCTATTTTGTAATGGGTAGTTGTAACAAGTAATATGGTAGATAAATGCTAGGAGGAGTAGTAGGGTTGTTTGCTGGAGGTATATCTTCATTTTGATTGAAATTGGTTGATTGACAGGAATGAATTAGAGTGATGTAATTAAGTGTATGAGGGTAGTAAGGGTATGATAGGTTACAGGAAATGTAGATGGTGGGAAGGATGTTCAGTTGTTGTAAGTTAATTGTGGGAGGGACAGGCCAGGTATAAGTGTAAGTGATGTGGGGGTGGGTGAGATTTGGGGGTAGGGTTAGGGAGCGGAATGAACCCGCAGGGCGAACGTAGCGGGTAGAGCCAAGTAGTGAGGAAAACAATCAGAGATGTGAAAGGTAAGTTCAAGGTAAGGTATACAAGGGTAGTTAAAGATGGGTAGTTAAAGTCTCTCTTGAGCAGGATACTTAGTTTAATAGTGATTTTCTCCAGTAGGTTTAGGTATAAGTTATGAGATGTCAGGGACATAGAAGTTGACTTATAGCTTGCTAGGATATAGTAAGGGACTTTGCCTATTGTCATTTACTTATGGATAAATTCCAGTGCATCATCCTGTTTAACCAACCCCAGGTTATACTTATCGCTATTATAAATTGAGACATCTTCCCTTTTGTACTTGTTTGTGCAGCTGATGGTCTAAAAGTGTGGATGGCACTAAAGGCTTGCAGTGCTGGAATACTTTATGTGGATTTAAACTATGTCTCAGTAACAGCACAGATGTCTATATTTTTCAGAGTGAAGAGAGCTTGTGATGTGTGGAGTTTCTGGATTAGGATACTAGCATTGAGCAGTAGCACCTATAGATTTCTTTAGGTTTTATTTTCTATGTTGGTAGGTTTGTCAATTTGGCACTGCCCAACAAAGATTCTAAGGGGGGTAATAAAGTTTTATCCCCAATTCAAAAGCCTAGGGGGAGACAGATACAGACCATCCTTTGAAAAGCAACATGGTGTGTTAATCTTCCCCTCCCAATCAGAAATATTTTGAATCCCCATGGAAAGACACCAAAAACTAAGCCAATGGTTGATGTTGATTATCTTTAGTCCATACCATGACATCATCCTTGGTGAGGATAGAATGCTGCTCAATGCAAGGCACATGTCTGCCTGGGAAACATATTCAAAGAGATGCATTAATGTCTCTCTTCACATAGTCCAGGAAAGTACATCTCAGGTCATTAATGACCACATGGACTATGATTTAATCATTCTAGTACCTGTGGTTTAATGGTTTTGGTGTGTGTGTAACTTGTAAGATCCTGGCTCCAGATAAGCAGCTAACCATTATCTTCTTCTTCAGTATGATAAGTGGAACATCTGTGTGTCATACAGTAGAATCCACTATGACAGGAGTCCTGGGAAATTTGTTTGCTTGCCTTATGGGCTTTGTGCTTGGGGGTCCACTGGGTGTGGCTGGATGTGTGTTTGGTGCTGCGTTTGGTGAGTGCTTTAGGGATTGCTGAGGATAGGTGATGTCATTTATAGGCTTAGGTGGTCTTTGAGGTTTGGGTAGATTGTCATTTTAGGGCATCAGCATAAGTTGGTGTATATTTCTTGTTGATACTAAGTAGTGGAAGTAGTGTCTGTGTGTGTGTGTGTGTGTGTGTGTGTGTGTGTGTGTGTGTGTGTGTGTGTGTGTGTGTGTGTGTGTGTGTGTGTGTGTGTGTGTGTGTGTGTGTGTGTGTGTGTGTGTGCGTGTGTGTGCATATGTGTGCGTGTGTGTGCGTGTGCGTGTGTGTGTGCGTGTGTGTGCGTGTGTGTGTGTGTGTGTAAGAGTGATCTTGGCAACCTTGTTTGCATGCAATATTTTTGCATCCAGTGAAATTGTAAATAGCAAAAACTCACCAGATGGGCTCAAAATCCACCAGTAAATCCAAGAAAAGCCCAAACAAAAGGTGAAACAATGAAGCTCAGAGAGGAAACATATAACCAAAAAGTATAATGCACATAAAGCACATTTTTTTTTTATGTGCATTAAACATTTTGGTTATACGTTTCCTCTCGGAGCTTCATTGTTTTACATCTCATTTTGGCTTTTTTTTGGATTTATCCAGTGAAATTGTGTATGTGCATCTTTATCATGCTGCGTTTGTTTTTTTAAGGAGCCAGTGGTTGGATGTGAACATGTGACAATTGCTACATTTTCTCAAGATGCCAATATCTGCCAGTCCCCCTATGGAAACATTTGGAAGTTGCATATCCATATTGTCTGACCCTATTTAGGTGGGCTACTGCAGGTTGTCGGTATACAGAGGATTTCTTGGGTGGTTTCTGAAATTTGGCAACATACTAAGTTAGATTGTGCTAAGATTTGATACTAGTACCGTTTACTGTGGAGACTAGATGCTCTAAACATGTCTCTGCACAATGGCTTTATTTTTACCATCACTAACTTAAAAGTTTCAGTTTTAAAGGTAGCTTTACTGATAAACTTTACTTTTGGGCATTTGTGTCTGTACAGGATACTGCTAAATTCTTGCTGTTAAAGCACCAAAAAGGATTTCTTGCAAGTGTAATTCTGCAACAAAACTGAAATAAACTGCCTTCATGACATAAATTCAAGTATTAGGGACCTTTAAAATGAATTAAAGGTAAAATCAACAAATAAAGCAAACATAAAACAGTAGCACTCTAAAACAGTTAACTGAAGTACAATACAGTAGAAGAGAACTCTTATCTGCAAATATGGAGCTAGATTAACTCAAGATCTCCCTTAGAGTGTAGCAAGGAAACCAAGCAGATGGGACCTCTAGGTAAATGAGCAGAAAACAATTTGTAGTAAGGGAGGTGACTGTGCGCAATAACAATACTGGGTTGATTGGTAGTATTATGGGTATATGGAAAACAATGGTTGGGAAAGTACTTTAATAACTTACACAAAAGACAACTGCAATAAAAGATAGGAGGAAGCCAAGGATACAACCTTTTAAAACCACAACAGCAGAAGTCTGGGAAGGCTGGGGAAAAATCAAGCTGGAGATTTGGACCTGTGGTTAGAATTTTAGAAACTTTTAGTTAATATCTCAGTATGGTCTGGGATAGACACAAAGAACAGGGGAAAACAGTAGCAAAGTAAAAAGAAAGACATTATAATGCAACTTTAAGCAGGTATGTAGAGCTATAAAAAGTACTGAAGTACATAGTTGTTGTTGTGTCTTTCGGCTTTTCCCAGTTAGGGGTTGCCACAGTGGAACTCTGGTCTGCTAATGATTGGCAGTAGATTTTTACATGCCGAGTTGCTGGCCCTGATGCACAAACTTCAATGAAGGTACACCCATTCACACATGTCTCCACACAGAAGACGCTCTAACTGAGAATCGAACGGGACAACGTCTTACTGTGAGGTGACAACGCTACCGCAGCACCACCACTGCAGTTACTGAAGTACACAGTATGGAGCAGAATTCACAATACTACCACTACTGCAGTCCCACCAAAAACTAAAGCACCAGACTACATATAAATTTAGCAGTAATGCTGTTTATGCAAAAAATGGTGTCTTAAATGAGTAGATGAGGCTTATATCTGACAGTAGTTCACAGTTCCGCCACAAATGTAAATGAAGCTACAAAACTGAGGACCCAGATTGGGTTCAGAATACAGAAACCTACCTTTTGCAAGTAATTTTACTCATATAAATAAGTGCAATATAATATATAAACTATGTTAAAATCTTACAGTAATACACAATCTTCCCACAACTGCAAATTAAGCTGCAAGACTATGGCCCATGAGCAAACTAAAAAATGCAAACAGATAACATTTTGGCTAAAACAGGGACACACAGCAGATAAGTACAAAAAAGTTTCACCACACAGTTCACTTTAAGTGCAACTTAAAATATTTAAGCAGAATTAAAATAAAAAAAAAGTGTTCTTCCCCTTTGATGA
This sequence comes from Protopterus annectens, assembly GCF_019279795.1. Classification (NCBI taxonomy): domain Eukaryota; kingdom Metazoa; phylum Chordata; order Ceratodontiformes; family Protopteridae; genus Protopterus; species Protopterus annectens. The sequence goes on along the minus strand of NC_056751.1, from coordinate 488,323,326 downwards.
AAAGCTTGTTTCAGATACATAAGGACTTTCCACACCTCTCAGAGTCTTGAACAAAAGACCCCGAGAGGATGCAGTTCTGTGCTTAATATAGGTGACTTGGTACAGAGGGATCCAGTCAAATAAAGCTAATATTGGAGCTCAATTCCTATGGTTAGAATTCAGAAAGTTTTAGCTTAATGTCTCAGTCAGGGCTGAGGCAGACACAAAAAAACAAAGGAAAAATTAATAAACACAAAGGCACTAGACTACAAATTTAGGTAGGTGTATACAGCTATAAAAATACTGGTGTACAAATCCTGGAGCAGAATTCACAATACTGCCATTATTGCAATACCATCACAGAATAAGGCACCAGACTATACAGGACATTACTAGTAATGCTGTTTATAGAAAATAAATCTTGTAATAAATGACTAAATGACTTTCAAATCAGGCATTAGTTCATAGCTCTGCCATAACTGTGAATGAAACTACACGACTGAGACCACACACTGGGTTTGAAATACAAAAAGCTACATTTTACAAGTAATTTTAGTTAATGGCATAGAAGTTGAGTATAATATTTGAACAATGCTAAAATCTCACAGTCATACACATCTTTCCACAACTCCAAATGAAGCTACAAGGTCCAAGAATAAACCAAAAAAAATGCAAACAGATAACTTTAATGACTAAAGCAAGAATAAAAACAGAGAAGTACAAAAATGTATCACCACAGAGGTCAATATAAATATAACTTAAAATATTTAAGCAGAATTTAAAATAAAAGTGGTTTCTTCCCTTTTGATGAAAAGGTTGTATGTCACATTTTGGTAATTTCTGTGCCTCTCAGATTCTTGAAAAAAAAAAAAAACAAGCAGGAAGGATGCAACTCTGTGCTAAATATAACAGAGTTGCTAAAGAGGGATCCAGTCAAATAAAGCCAGTATTGGAGCTGAAGTCCTATGGTTAGGATTCCAGAAAAGTGTACCTTAATGTCTCAGTGGTGACTGGGGTAGATAGAGTGAATAGGGAAAAAGTGCCTCGCAGGCCACTGTAAGTGCAACTTAAAATATTTAATTAGAATTTAAATAAAAGGTCAGATTCTCTAATAAAATTTCTAAGAATTAGACTAACTGTCCTACAGGGCCATTTAAGCCTGGCCAATAATTCAAGGTCAGAATCAACTCCTTTAACTTGTGTACAGGAGGTGTAGACCTTAAGCATTATGCCAAAAACACTTAAGCCATGGTGCTAGATAATATCGTTTTTATTTTTTAAGAGTGAAAATAAAGAAATATTAACTGACTAGAATAATGCATCAGCTGTGTCAATTTTTAAGCTAAAGTAATTAAAAACCTCAATGTTTAATACCCAGAAGGGTGGATTACTGGAGCAGTGTAACCAAATGCTAATGTGCATGCAGGAAAAGTAATTGAGGAAAATGACAAAAATTGAGGATATATAATACCTTACATTAAACAAGTGCTACAGGTCTCAACATGAGTCAGTTATTTTTAGTTCATATATGGCTGATGCCCTCAGAGATTGTTAGATATTACCAAAGAAACTTTGAAGGAAAGTTTAGAAGTGTCATAGAACAATACACCAACATATGAAATAGGTTGAAAGTGGAGATACCTATAGTAAGGGATCACGTGGAAAGAGCTTAAACTACACAACAAGGGGCATAGAATTGAAATGAAATGGCCAGGGATTTTTTAATGCTGGAAACTATGTGTTCTATATGGTCCAGTTATTTTTTTTTTCCAGATGATAAGGGCCATTTGAATTAATAGCAAAAATGTAAATGAAATCAACTGCAGTGGTAAGCTGATTGGTAAGTAAAGACAATAACAGGTCAGCCATGACAGTATTATTGAAGTATGGATGGAAGCACAAACCTGAGTACTTAGTTTAGTAGCTTTCTTTGTTTCTAATGAAATACATAGATTTTAATGCCTGCAGTTCAAGTAGATGATAGAGCATAGGAGTCACATATAAAATGAATAAAACAGTTTCTCTTAA
>NC_056751.1:488243819-488316319 GCF_019279795.1 Protopterus annectens | reverse complement strand
CCAAACACATAATGATTGACCTGTAAATAGCGATAGTTGAAAACCACAGGGAAAAAATGTGCTTGGCTGTTTTCAGAAATTTGCCCTTTTCTCCAATGTAGAGCAATCTTGAAGTTGATATATTTAGTTAGGGAGGCGTTGGGGAGCAAAGGCTCCCATTTTATTAGGGTTTAAAAATTTGTCTGTTTGCCAGCCAAGCAAATTTTTTCCCTATGAAAAAATTTGTGGAAGTTGCCGTTCATGGTTTTCAACTTTTGCTGTTTATGGGTCAACCTTTAGGTGTTTGGAGAGCTGACGTTTTGAGGTTATAATATAGACCACATACATAAATCTGATATAAAAAAAATTAGAGTCATGCTACAATAAAATAGTAACAATTTCCACTAGTCATACCTACAGATTTCATCACTGCTCTGCCTTCAAGAACTAAACTGGATCAAACTACCAAATCTATTATCCCTGAAACAACTAACCATTGCCCACACCATATTTCATAAACCCAATAACTGCCCTACACTCAAAAACCTATTTCAGAAATGCAACTCTAGAATACTGAGATCCTCAGATAAACTGCTTCTGAAAGTCAATAAGGCTAACAATAACTTTGAGAATTCTGTCTTCTCTAATCAGATATCCAAAAAAAATGGAACTCTGTTCCCCAAAACTAAGCACCATTAATCCATCCAATTTAAAGCTACTTCTTAGGGAACATCTAGCAAGCAACTGGCTATGTTACTACACTGAACATGGATGACCTTCAACATGCACTGTTAATACTTACCCTTTCTAGTCTTTAACATGACAATTTAACCCCATCCCCTTATCCACTCTCAAAATTCTCTTCTTTGCTTTCTATTATATCCTTTCCTCTTTTTATTAACCCAAGAATTACTACTTGACTCAACCGTGAACTACTCTCTATTGAACCATTAGTGTAGTTTTGTCTTTTGTTTAAACAGTAACAAATGCTATGTTTTACTGTAATAATAATACTTTGGCATTCATTTATTACTGTACACAGTCCTCTTTAAGTTGGTATGTTATACCTTATTTTTGTGTTCTTTTATGCAACTTTCTTTGTACTATATGTAAATTAACATTATTCTCCTAACTTTACTTATTTTTCTAGTTTATAACTGCCATATGTTTATTTAGATATATTGTAAAGGGGCTTCTCCCCGGGCCTCTACTCCAGATGGGCTTCTTTCCCAGTTGGGCATTCCCGGTAAACAAATGTAAAATAAATATGGCAGCATGAGACACTTATGCCCTACACAGGACTACACATCAAATGCAGCACCCCCTATCACCTAGTAAATATGCAACATTCATTGATATGCAGCATGCGGATACAAGTCAGCATGAGTGGCATACTGCGGATTAACATCAGAATTTGTCTATCACTATTGTTTCAAGTGCACATCTGCTGAACACAGTAATTCATAGATAAAGGTGAATCTAACCACAACAGTAAATAGAAGGTGCAAAGCAGTGTTAGCAGCTTCTCAGCTGACACACCATCTCAATTGGAAAATCAGAATCAAGTGATTTCATACAATGAGTAGTACTGAGGGTAGTTGGGGAAAGATGTAGAGAAGTGTGGGGTATTCAAATATAGAAGCACCTCATAGACAACAATGTGGTGAGACAGGGACAAGGAGGTGACTTATTTTTTCTAACGCTTAACCAATATGTAATTCCAGCTAAAAGTTGTTTGCGTATATACAGTTACATAATAAACATTTTAAAATTTACTTAGGAATATAGAGCAGAAGGAAGGAGCAAGTGTCCTGTGGCAAACTGAGCAATTAAAAAAAAAAAAGTAATATAAAGGTTTGCATACAGAGGTCTCGGATAATAAAGAACTAAGAATGCATCACAGATTTCAGTAGATGTGAGAAACACAGAAGGAGGTGAAACTTAGTGATACCCAGCAGGGAGATCTGTGGAGTAGTTGTACTATGATATTCTACACTTGCCATATTTAACTCCTAATAGGTTATTTAAAGAAGGTAGATCTACTAATTACTGCTGGAGATCAGGAATACAACAGGCAAGAATGATATACACATCTGGGCATGACTTGGAGCTTTGAGTAGATAGAACAGATTGAGAGAACTCAAAGAAGTAGTATAACATTTTTGGAAAGCAGACATCCTTACATTGGGTATTTTCTGGATTTGGAATTGATATTCACAAAGGTGGGATGGTGAAAGAGATAGGACAAAAGAATATGTTTGGTCCTGACTTCTGCAGTTAGGACAGTCCTAGCAAAAAATGAAAAACTCAAATTTGAGGAAGTATTATGGGGATTGTCATGAAAGAAGATACTGTCAGCACATCTATGTAGAATTTTGTAAATAATTATGTCAATGGTGAATATTGAAATGATTTGTGTAAGATGGTTGTGTTACAACTGTATTAGAACTGTATGTTTTGTGCATATCAAACTTGTTTGTACAGACGTGTGTTGAAAAGGGTTTGCAAAATGCTTGATTTGAAAATGAATCCATAGTGCACCCTACTGGAAAAAAAAAACAAATGTACAGGCACTATTGTAACTGTGTAAATGTATATATTTTAACAATGGAAACTGGGATAGAGGAGGTTAACCTCAGTCTAGTAAATTTCAGAAAAATAGCTGAAATTAGATTCCTTTATGGTAGCAAGGAGACACAATGTCTAAAACTAGGGAACTTTCTGTATTGTCTTGGAAGTGTTTCATTGTTTTATGACTTCCAGCATCTACCATAGATCTGAGAAAAAGTCAGTCTATGTATTTTCACAGGTAGATGGTAAATATGGCCAAATCCAAGTAGTGGGGGGTTTCACCTGGGATAGAGTCAGATGACCTGAAATTATGTAATTCTGCAAGCTATCCCACTGGTAATTTTTGAGATATTAATTTAAGAAGTCGCTGATTGAGACACAGCATTCTGTATTCTCTCTTTGATTAAACAACAACAACTATAGAAGAGCCATTCACCACATCTGCCTTGCTCTGTGAGTTAACTAGGGTATAGTAATTCTCTTAGATATAGTCAGGAACATAGCAAAGCTTAGCGTAGATATTTTTCTTTATTTATTTGAGACTGTCCTGCAATGCTGTTTGAAATATTTCCTGTGATTATGAACTCTAATGTCACTCCAAATATAATCATGAGTGGACAGGTGATCCACTGTGGCATACCCTAACCGTGAAAAGCTGAAAGAAAATAATTGACTTGTTCTTTTATTATTTATTATTAAATATATTTACCCATTTCATTGTGGCTGATCTGTGTAGAGATATTTAAGTTCTGAGAGTACTTGCATATTTATTTGTTGACAGTGTGGGCCACTCCTAATAGCCTTGCTCTTGGTCAAACTACCATTTGTATTGGTAGTAACATTACACAGTAAGATTGGACACCATTTGTTAAGGGCCTTAAAGTAGCTGATAAGGAGTGACTGATGGCAGCAATAACTACCTTATAGTCTGGGCAGAAGGGGGCATAGTTTGTAAACCTGTGCCAACCTTTCACAGGTGAGTGTGTGTGTGTAAATCAAATCACAAATAGTATGTGTGTCAGCTAACTGGTCAGGGACACAAAGAACTGGTTGGACAGATAGAGTGATCGAGGTCTTGGTTTGGTCACTCAGCTGAGATATCAAGTCTATAATGGTGCCAGTGTGGAGTCTTACTGGGGATCTGGAGAAAGGAGTGGGAACCAGCCCTGGACTGACTGTAGTCTCTGTGTGGTCTTAAGGGAAATTGCACTTGATGCAGAGACCTGCATCTGGAAATACTGTGTCATCCTCCCAGAATATGTCCCCCACTGGTGTCAGTGGTGAGGATTAAGTCACCTTGATTACTGGTCCAATAGTGAGTCATCACATTTATTGGTTGGCAGTGGTGAGATCACCACATCACATATTGGGATTCAGTGGTATGGATATTGAACTCCTGTAGCCTATAAATAGTAGTCACTAAAGAAGGTGTTTGTACTCTCAAGCAGCTACAGAGTGAACATTCAGAGTTTCATATCACAATAGTTCTATTTATTTTTTGGTTTGCTTAGTTAGTCAGGGAGAGCAGGCAAGGGTGTCATCAGAAGACTATGGCAAGCTGACAAGGAGCCAGTTGGCTAAGATGTGCCAAGACAAAGGATTAGTACATGCCAACCCGACTAAAACAGAAATTATTGCAACCTTAACCACAGCTGCATCACAGACCAGCAACCAGGAGGACTATCAGATTGGCCTTGGGGAGGTTACAACTCTGAGAAAATGGACAGTTCAAGCTGTCCACAGTGGACTTAAAAATCCATCTGGAGTTAAAGAGACTTGAACTGGAGACCAAACATTCAGAAATAGAATCAGCAAAGGAACTGAGATGTTTGGAAGCTGAAAAAAAAAGAAAGACAGAGGCAACATGAAAAGGAGATGCTGACTTTCCGCCAGGGTCATGGAGGTAATGGGGACAGGAATAACCAAAACACTGAAGCTATAAAGGTCAGGACATTTCTTCCACAATTTACAGAGGGGGATAATTTTGATAGTTTTATTCATATGTTTGAGAGGGTATGTAAACAGTATAATGTTGACCAAGGGCTCTGGGTATGGTTCCTGACCCCCTTACTCCATGGTAAAGCTGTAACTGCTATTTCTAAATTGTCTGGTACTGATTGCTTAAATTATAATACTGTTAAAAATTGTTTGAGTGTTTTATGTTAACACCTGAAACTTATAGAAAAAAGTTTTGTGAGCATAGTCGCAAGACAAATGAAAGTGTGTGTGAATATATTGCTGAGTTAAGCACTTATTTTCATAGATGGGTGAGTGGGTGTCAGGTCACCACTTTTGAAGGGCTGGCAGACATTTTGGTGAGGGAACAAGCCCTTAGCACTTTGCCTGAGGACATGAGAATCTGGTTAGCAGATAAAGAATGTAATAGTGCAGATGAGTCAGGGAAAAAGGGAGACCTATACCTAGAAATCAGGGCATCACTGCACAGGAAAGGGATACCCAGTGCTGCTCATGGGTCTAAGGGAACCCTTGGTGGGCAGCCTAAACCACCCCAACAGAGTCCAACAGTAACAGGGGAAGTAGTTCAGGTACATGACCAGTCAAGGGTTAAATGTTTTAAATGTAACCAGTGGGGCTATGTAGCATATAGATGTCCACTGAGGCAAGATTGGAAACAAAAGGTGGGAATGCCAGTAAATGGAAATGACAGAATGTCAGCAGTAAGTTGTCTGGAGACAACAAGGGTACCAATCTACCACAAGAGGTTATATCCTATCTTAGTAGATGGAAAACAGGCCATTGCTAAGAGAGACACAGCCTCTAACCTAACCATTGTGAAGCCTAGAGTAGTTAAAGATGAACACTTCTTGCTTGGGCAGTGTACTGCAGTCAGAGCTTTAGGAGGGACCCCATTCCAAATACCTTTGGCTAAGGTCCACCTTGACTGGGAGGGTGGAAAAGGAACAAGTAAGTAGGTATGTTTGAGGATATCCCTGCAGATGTCCTGGTAAGGAATGATTCTGATAATGCAGTACCTTGTGTGCATGCAGTGACATGCATTCAGGCTTGGAGACAGGCATGTGGGACTGGTAGCCTGGGGGGGACCTAGACAGACTGCACACTTGAAGCCAGGACTAGTGAGGTGGCTACCAGTGAGACTGAAGGTGGAGCCCCAGCTGCTTGGGGAGATGTTCCCTTGGACAGAGTGGATGCAAAGGCAGAGGTGAATAGTAGTACCCAGGCTGATACCAGGCTTCCTGGGAAGGGGAGCTGGGAAGGGTTACAAAGAGAGTTGAGACAGGCTCAGCTCTCAGACCCTACATTACAAGGCCAGAGGGAGGTAGCCAAAGAGGGTCCTGATTCTCAAGAAAAGGGGAATCTGTATGCTGGGACAAAGGGTTACTTTACAGAGAGTGGACCCTGAGGGAGGGCTAGACAGTGAGAGAATACAACAGTGGGTAGTTGTCACTCATTTGATCAGGATAAAACAGACAAACATTTGTGGGTTCTGTTGGAGCAGCTTTATTACATACAAACACATCAGAAATGAGGCTTTGTATCTTAAACTTAGATAAACTTATAAACAGACTGACTACCACACCCATACATATTAACAGTCTAGCTGTTCTCTCAAAATGGTATTGCTGATTGCATGTGCTCTGTATTTATATGCACGTGCTATACCTGGAAATGTTTCTTAAAGGTACATACACACGCTCCGATCTACGTCCTCCCTCTTTGAGAAATAGTCCTTATACAAAATGACAGTATTCAATGACATGTAGTTTACAGAAATTATATTTTGACAAGCAGTTATACAGAACTACTTATCTGACATGCAATTATACAAAATTAGACACATATAAAACCAAGTTGCTGTGTATTTTACACTAGGTCTACAAATGCAACCTGAATGTGTAACATAAAAGTCAGAACTGGATCTAGCAATGGGGACTGCCTTCATGGAATGTTCAATTTTGGGGACATCTGGGACATCATCAGGAATGGAAATGGATACTGTGACGTGTTTTTCGGTACGAACATTGTCTGGGTTGCTCTGAGATTTATAGTCTGTATCACAGGTTTGATGCTGCAATATTACTTCTGATACAAGAAGAAGATGTCTGCATTTTCTCCTGTACTCTATACCCTCAGATTCCACTAAGTAGGACCTCAGCTTGGTACATATACCTCAGACTTGACCAATTCAATCAAAGCCTTTTGCTGTTTGCATCCTCACTGTCTCTCCTTCTTTTAACGGGTGAAGAAATCTACTCATTTTATCATAGCTGAACTTCTGAGAGGAATGCTTCTTAAAAAAGTTGGGCTTTGATTGCTCTGTTGCATTTAGCATTAGGTACCAAAAAACTAGAACTGATAGGCAAGGTTGTCCTTGTTTGCCTAGATTGAGCAGGCAAGCCTAGTTTATTGTCATGGGGTGTGTTTCTGACACTGAGTAAATTCAAGAAGCTATCAGTATTGTCACGCTTTGACCTCTCCAGTAATTGCTTTGCACTCTGCACTGCATATTCAGCAAGGCTGCTTGACTATGGATATTCAGGACTGCTAGTAACATGGATAAAGTCCCACTCTTTAGTAAATCTCTGAAACAATTGGCTGATAAACTTAGAACCATTGTCGAAAATAACTGTGTGGATTACCATGGACTGAGAAATTATGTTTCATCTTGGCAATAACAGCACTGGATGTTAGGTTAGATGGTGAATCAATCTTGAACCAGTTCAAATAAGAGTCTACCAACACTAAGTAATGTTGACTGTTCCACTCAAGTATGTCAGTTGCTACTGTTGACCAAGGTAGTTCAGGAATTTGGTTTAGCTGAAGTGGCTCTTTTTGCAAATGCAGCTTAGTACTTTTGCACACTGAACAAGAAGAAAGCACTTTATCAATGTCTTTCACTAAATAAGGCCAAAATACTAGTCCTCTCACACTTCTTTTGTAGAATTGGAACCTGGGTGGCCATGATATAAAATATGAATGTATTCACACTGTAAAGAGGTAGGGACAACAACTTTTGGACCTTTGACAATGATACCATCTTTCATCAGCATCTCATCTCTGTATGGAAAGTAAAGTTGTACTTCTGGCAGTACACAGGATTGCTTTGATGGCCATCCTACATTGATGAAGTATTTGAGCTTTTGCAAAATTGGATCAGTCTTTGTTTGATCTCTCAGCTCAAGTCTTGTTGTAGAAAAATGATGCACTTCCATGACACGAAAGTCAAATTTCCCTGCACCAAGCTGTTCTCTGCTATTTCTGGGTGATCTGGATAAGGTATCAGCCAGATAAAGAAGTTTATCCTTTGTATAGACCATTTTAAAATTGTACTTTTGCACTTTAAGCATCATTCTTTGTAGTCTTACTGGAGCAGAATGCATAGGCTTCTTTAAAATCATGACTTTGAACATTCGAACACAATTGCCAAAATTCCTTCTCAATTTGAGCATACTGCACCTCAGTTTGGGTAAGAGTTCTAGATGCATAGGCAGTGGGTCTGCCCTCTTGAAGAATAACTGCACCAAGACCGAACTTTGAAGCATCACAGGAAAGAACTACTGATTTGTGGACATCATAGTATTTTAAAGTAGGCAGGTTAGCAATTTGCTGTTTGAGGTTATCAAATGCTCTCTGGTGTGGTTCAAACCATGACCATGCAACATTTGGGTGTGTCAGCTCTCTTAAAGGTGCTAATAACTGACTAAAGTCAGGGATAAATTTGCCCAAATAGTTAACCATACCAAGAAAATGCTGTAAAGCTTGGACATTGTCTGGAGTTGTCATCTCAATAATGGCTTCTTTTAAAGGATCTGATCGTAAGCCTGTACTGGTAAATAAAGGACCTACATAATAAACTTCTGTCACTTTGAATTTGTACTTTAGAGGATTGAGCTTTGAATTCTCTTCACATGCTCTGTCCAGAACTTTCCTGAGGTTTCTGTCATGCTCTGCTTCACCATTACCACCAACTAGTAAATCATCAACTATTATTGCACATGGGTAGCCTGAAAAAATTTGCTCCATTGCATGCTGAAAGACTTCACTGACAGAATTTATTCCAAAAGACATCCGGAGGACTCTGTATCTCCCAAATGGGGTACTGAATGTAGTCAGTAGTGAAGATTTGCGATCAAGCACTACTTGTCAAAATGAACTCTTTGCATCTAAGACAGAAAAAACAGTGGCATTTGGCATGAGGGTTGCAATCTCCTTGACTGTACGCATAGGATGATGAGGTCTTTTTTTTTATGCCTTGTTCAAGTCTCTTGGGTCAGTGCATATTCTGATTTCATGTGAATTTTTCTTATAAGCAGCTACCATGGAAGATACCCACTCAGTTGGTTCTGTGACTGGACAAATCACACCTTGCTGCACCATTTTATCTAACTGGACTTTGACTTTGTCCTGCATAGCTATTGGAATGCTCCTTACTGGTCTGACCACTGGACTGACCTCTGGGTTTACTTTCACAGAGCACACAACTGGATGTTTGTCAAACACATTAGCATACTCTGAGAAAATAGTATTTAGTATTGTCTTGTTCTTTTATTATTTATTATTAAATATATTTAAACCTTTCATTGTGGCTAATCTGTGTAGAGATATTTAAATTCCGAGAGTGCTTGCTTATTTATTTGGTGACACTGTGGGCCTCTCCTAATAGCCTTGCTCTTGGTCAAACTACCATTTGTAGTGATAGTAACATTACACAGTAAGATTGGACATCCTTTGTTAAGGGACTTAAAGTAGCGGATAAGTAGTGACTGGTGGCAGTGATAACTACCTTATAGTCTGGGCAGAAGGGTGCATAGCTAGTAAACCTGTGCCAGCCTTTCCTAGGTGTGTGTGTGTGTGTGTGTGTGTGTGTGTGTGTGTGTGTGTGTGTGTGTGTGTGTGTGTGTGTGTAAATCAAATCTCAAAGAGTATGTGTGTCAGCTGCCTGGGCAGGGAAATAAAGCACTGGTTGGACAGAGAGAGTGAATGCTGGAGGTCTTGGTTTGGTCACTCAGCTGAGATTTCAACTCTATGGCTGTGCCTGTGGGGAGTCTAATTGGGGTTCTGGAGGAAGGTGGGAGAAACCAGCCCCAGAATGTTTGTAGTCTCTGTATGCTCTTAAGGGAAATTGTACTTGATGCAGAGAGCTGCATCTGGAAATACTGTGTGTCTGTACTTGTCATCCCCCAGTGTATGTCCTCCACTGGTGCCAGCGGTGAGGATTGAGGCTCCTTGATTACTGGTCCTATGGTGGGTTGTCATAGGGATCAATAATTAACTTTTGAAATTATTTAGCAAAATATTCAAACACAATAAACTAAGTCCCGATGGTAGAGTCTGACAATAGGAAGAAGGTGTTAACCCAATATAGGGAGAATGTTATGTGATTTGTCTGATATTTACCATATGACATTGTATTTACAAACAGTATGTAATTTATTCATTTATTTATTTTACTTTACATTTGTTTACCGGGAAAGTCCGACTGGGTTTGACCCATTTCCAGTGGACATCTGGGGAGAAATGCTCCACATACAGAGATTATAGAAAAACTTATACAAGAAATTATACAAAACTTATACAAAACATTATACAAAAAAAATATGCAAAAAATACAGTACCCCAAAAATTACAGTCTATGCTATTATAGCTGATGTTTGTATTATACAATCATCTGATATAATTCCTTATTCTAGTGTAGACATTGTAGTTTCTCAATGTAAGATGAGGAAGGGTTTATAGTGATGAAATTGGATAGAAAAAGATGAGGTTAGAGATTATCTAGACATGAGAAAGAGCATAGATTATTAGGTTGTCAGGGAAGCAAGTTATGACCAGAATATATTAAAACTAGTTAGCCTGGAGTAGTACAGGAACAACTTGTTGATGCGTACTATGTTTCCAGTTTACTTTGCTGAAAACTCAAAAGACAGCAAAAAAAAAAAAAAAGGAAAAACTGGCATCAGACTTATGTCAGTAGTTTGAATGTTTTTTTGACAGTCCATTCACAACACAGACATAGAAAATAACCCACAGGAGGTAGATGGTGGACTGCATTACTGTGATAAGATGTATATTTGAAATGTTGCACACATGCAAATATCTCCCTGTGGAATACTTCATATAACAAAGTGGTTGTTAGGCTAAGGTTAGTGTGCAGAATTACTTGCTCTATAATAGGCAACTACAGCAGTATTGCAGAAATCATGCCCCTCTTTGCAAATAAGCCCAGAAGAATGCGATGGCCCACTGACAATAACAGCTACTAACTTATCATTCTCAAAGTTGTGGAATTTCAAAGATCAGTGTAGCATCCTGTGTACATATACATGGGAGAAGTTAATGGTAAACATCACTGAAGAAGGGTATCAATGTGAGCTCTGAACATGCTGCCCTACAGAAAACACCAACACATGACTGCGGTGCTTTCATACAGTCCACAAGCAGAGGCCTCAGTTACAGATACAACAGCAAATGACAAGCACATGTATTAACCCTGGCATAACATCACATCCCTCTATGATACACATGCACCTGTGCATCAATACTCAGTCCATCAGTGACACCCAAAGACAGCACAGTATGTACTGAATACATTTACAGTACCTACTCCATTTACATCCATACACACAACTACATTCCAGACATGCATTTGGGAATCCCATGTGTGCAGAACATAAGTAGCACCCACAGCATATCCATCTCAGAACAATCAAGTAAAGTACTCTTGTGCCATTCTGATATCACTGCAACATAGCTACCTCTATGCACCCATGCATGTCTTTCCAGTTAATGTTCCCCTGTCATACTAAGAGTAGATGTCTTCCAAAGGCATTAGATTACAGAGGCAGAGCAGGTGCAATTCTGCAAAGAATAAGGTCTTATGTGCAGTCAAGAGCCGTTTAGTAGAAGTGGTGATCAGCAGCATCTTCAAGACTGTGCAAAATGGTGTTTGTGTCTGGGGGGGACAGAATATATCTATGTCAGAATCCAGTAAATGGCATGATATGACAGACCTTACAAAAGGCACACAATATAGTATCAGACAAGACAGCAACAGGGTTTTGTCCTTTGTCAAGTTCAACACTCCCTAAGGATAAATTATTTCTGGCATCCCTACATGCTGATAATAATGGAACAGCAGTCATACCAGGATATGTTGGATCAGGCACTGTCAGTGGCCTGATGCAACAAACCTATCACGGAGACCAACCGGGTAAGAAACCACCTTGGCTCTTTAATAGTATACTGCAGTTCCAGGTTTTGAATTACATGTGTGGTGTTATTGCTCCTGTGCAGCTCATCTGAATATGTGCTTTGCACTAGCTGCCTGCTTGGTGTGCACAAATAAACCTATTCTCCAACCATCCCTAGAACTGATTGAAAATTAGAAGCTTGAAGGCAAAGCATTTGGACATTTTCCTTCAAAGAAAGTACATTTAAACTACATTTACAATATTTCACTTATCTTACTTTTTAAATCAATTTTTGTGTTGTGGTTACTCTTTATCTGAAGATAAATATATTCATTTAAGGTATTTTTATAGTCTGCAGTATTTTTTTTTGTTTTTGGTTTCTATGCTAGGCCCTCATTTTATTGCATTTTTACTGGTTCTCTTCTTAATTTGAAGATATAGCTATAAATTAAAATTAAAGTTGGTTTTGCAGCATCCATTGTTATTTCTCTGGATTCTTAAGTAAGAATATCTGCATTGCTCATCTAATTCTGTGTTGTAATAACTTTCAAACTTAAAACAAAAAGTCAGCTTTGGCCATTTGTGTAAGTTTTAACTGGAGCATGTGGTAATGAACCCAGCCTTTCTGGTATTTTACACTACAGAACAGTCAGCCATCTTAGTCTTGGGACTGTTGAAATAACAAAACCTTGAAAACAAAGCATTTGGGCTATATTTACAACATTTCACTTATCTTACATTTTAAATCAGTTTTATATATTGTGTTTGCTCTTCATCTTAAGTTAAAGCTATTCATTTAAGCCATTTTTATAGTATGCAGTGATTTTTTTTGGGTTTCTGTGATGGACCTAGGTTTTCTAACTGGGCCCTCATTTTATTGCATTTTTACTAACTCTCTTCGGACTTTGGTTCCCACCCATTCTATTCCTTTTATGCTTTTATACTTGCAGGCTTTTGATCTGCCTGCCCTTACTGTATAGCTGGCCTGGAAAGCTTCTCCCAATCTTATCTCCTCTGTTCATCTCACTGGTTACTGGCAGAAGAAACTGGGAAGACCCTTCCCTAGACTGTTATTGTACTTTGACATTGCCTTAAACTGTGTGTGTGTGTGTGTGTGTGTGTGTGTGTGTGTGTGTGTGTGTGTGTGTGTGTGTGTGTGTGTGTGTGTGTGTGTGTATGTCTGTGTATGTATGTATGTATGTGTATTCCTCATTGCTGGTTTGTCTGCCCTTGAATGCCCTTGTAATTACTAGCTAGTTGATAGATTTGTTTCTGGTACATTTTCAGTTGTAGCTGACTAAAATGTGTTTTTGGCTGGGACTGCAATTGTAGTGACAGAAGAAAGGTAGCAGAGTCTGTCTGAGTTAGCATACTCACAAGTAGGTCCAATTGTTTCTAGTTGCTTGATTGTTTCTGATACCTTTTCTCTTGTGGCTAACTAAAGTGTGTTTTAAAATTAAGAAAACTGGGACTGCAATTCCAGTGGGTGTAAAAGGTAACCTGGTCTGTCCAAGTTGGAAAACACACAGGAAGGCCTAAAGAGATTATTACTTGTTGTACCTAGTTATTTTATTTTTTCTCATAACTTTTCACTTTTGGCTAACTAAAGTGTGTTTCTACATTAAGAAGAATGAGACTGTGATTGTAGCAGGAGTAGAAAGCTAGCGTTGTCTATCCAAGTTTGGAAACACACAAAGGGACTTAAAGAGACAATTACTTGATGTAACTAGTTAGTACCTTTTCAATCTTGGTTAATCAAAGTGTGTTTTTACATTAAGATGACTGGGACAGCTATTCTAGTGGCAGTAGTAAAGTAGTTTGGTCATTCTGAGTTGGGAAATACACAGAGAGGCTTAAAGTGAGATTGTTTTGTCAGCCAGATGACTTATTATGGACATAGCTGTATGGAATTAATTTGCACTTGAACACTACTTTTGGTGCATTTTTACATTAAGAAGTACCAGCATCATCCATCTTGAGGCAGAAGGTGTTTACCTGGTCTGTCTTAGTTGGGAAACATTCATGGTAGCTCACAGTATAGCAGTTTATTGGCCAGAGGGCACAAGGGTTAGTTTTCAGCTTTTCCCTGTCTGCTATAAATTAGGCGCTTTTTCACAGATGTGTTCACCACTCTGTGGTGGTTAGCAATACCCTGTATAGTAGCAAACCTATAAAGCTAATACTTAGGACTTTAGCCACAACATATAAAGGCTTTGGATGGAGGCAAGCTTAGGTCAACTAGTTACATCAAACAGTATTGATATCAGATTATAGCACTATCTAACATCTAGCCTTAAACCTAGACACCACTCAGGTGACCCCGTGTAAAACTAAGTCCCTAAACTATAATATAGACAAAAGACAACATGGATTTGCAATGTCCTAATGTCTTTGAGCCAGCTTGGTGGACATTGGCATCCTGAAACAATGTAACAACTGTCACGTACTCAGCAACATTTTAATCCTTAAAGAAACTAACTCAATATGTAAGAGATGTACATACTTAACTTCCTTGGAGGCAAACATCTCACTTAGAAACAAGGTTGCCTAGAACATACACACTATATCCTTCACAGATATCTTTCATCACATACATAGACCTTATACTGAGGCATTTGAAAGAAACCTTCCCAAACTTCAAAGGCCTCCTAAGCCATTAAACAGCAACATGTATCCTAAGCAATCACTAAAGCATACACCAAAAGCAACGCCAGATATACACATAAGCCAACACCCAATGATCCCCCAAGAACAAGACCCATAAGGCAAGCAGACACTTTACCACTTACTCTAGTCATGTGGGATTCTTTTGTATGACATACACATGCCCCGTCACCAAGCTGAACAAGGAGAAGATAACAGTCAGTTGCCTATCTGGGAAAAGGATATTCAATATCATTATCATACTAAAGTCACTGCACCACAGGTATCAACATGATTGTATCATAGTCCATGTGGGTTAAATGACCTGAGATGTACCTCACTGGACTACATGTAAAGAGACATTATGGATCTTTCTCAATATGTGTCACAGTAAGGTGCGTGCCTTGCATTGAGCAGCATTCTACCTTCACCAAGCATGATGCCACTGTATGAACAGAAAATGAGTGATTTTACTAACTGGCCAAGTTTCTGTAATTACTTCAAGGGAATTCAATATCTGTCAGCGTGGGAGGTCATGGGTAACAGATAATGTTGCTTTGCTCAGTTTGGTCTGCTTCTGTCTCATCTGGACTTTTGGATATTGGCTAAAACTTTATCCACCCCTTCGAGTCTTTTTTAGGCAATGTTAAAATAACAAAAGTACTAACAAAGCTAAAAAAAAAAAGTAACCTTAAGGTGCTACTGTTTAATGCTCTGAGCCTAAACAGGAAACTCCAGACCCCACTAGCTTTCCTCACTCTGGAGACTGTAGACATTTGTGTTGTCAGCAAGACTTGGTTTAAAGCCACAGAAAGTACTCTGGCAGTAGAAATTACAGTGTCTTCCACACATTTACACCAACAGCAGCAAAGACAGGGGCTAACAGTGGAGATGTCTCAATCTACATTATCGACAAATACAATTTCTGATAGGTTAAAAAGGATGATGCCCTGGAGTTTGTCCATGTCCAAGTTTCTATAGAAAAAGTTCCATACCATGTCCTTGCCAGGTCACCCTCTATGATCCACAAAACTGACAACTCTTACTTAGACCTACTAGTGGTGCTCACCATCCAACAAAATGCCCTATTCATTAGAGACTTTAACTATTCTGTAGACTGGGAAACATACACTGCCTCTAACTCACAGGCACAATGTTTCCCAAACTTTATCAACACAAACACTCTGGACCAGAAAGTGCACACATCAACCACAGGATCAACCATATTGAATATAGTACTCACCAGTTGAGAGAACATTGCAGCACCTCCCATGTCACGTCCTGATTGCTGAGATCAGACCACATAGCTGTTGCCCTTAAAAAAAAAATCAATCCCAGAAAACCCAACTAAAACCATAACAGTTAGGAAGTATTCTAAATCAAACTAAATCCTATTAAGTAACAGTTTGTCAAAATTCATGGCTCTGCCAAACCCCAAGAGTACAGCTACCTATCTAGAATTATGTATAAAAACACTTTACAAACATGTAAAAGGCTGCATTGAGGTGACCATACCTACCTGATGTAAGCCCAGGTCTAAGACCAAAAACAAAACACACTAGTGAAATACTTACCTTAACAGGTTATATAACAAAATAAAAAAAGTAATTGCCAAAATCAGAAAGAACAATTCTTCTAGAGACAAGAGCTATCTGATTCAATTAAATAAGAAACTAAGAAGTGCAATAAAGTCCAACAAGGTCATTTATGAGGTCAGGATAGCCTTCCAGGCTAAGGACAATCAAAAGGCCTTCTTCAGCTAAGCCAGGAGCATTAAAGGTAACACTCAGCATTGTGCAGAACGGGAGGTAAGTGGCACAATTTTTGTTGACCAGGATGACATAAAATCTACTAGCTGATAACTTTAACTCTAATTTCACCCCCAACTACTCCCTTCCCAATAAGCCATTTATAATCTGTTCTAGTATACCCCCTCAACTATCAACAGAGAACAGCTGCTGGTGGTGCTCACTAAAGCAAAAAATACTGATTTATTGGGCCCTGCCAATATCCTTGGTTACCTCCTAAATAGTCTAAAACAACCAGCAGGACCACTTGAAGCAATCTTCAACTACAACTTCAAAACAGGATACATGCCAAGTAAATGGAGGGCCACAACAGTCATCTCTCTTCATAAGGGTGGATCATCAGCTGATCCCAGGAACTCCAGGCCCATCAGTCGGACAAGTCTGATAAGCAAAGCCATGGAACGAATTGTCATGGAAATGATCAGTAAGGACATTGGCAATCTTCAGACATTGGTTCCATCCAAGTTTGGTTTTGTTAAGAGAAGGTACTGCCTATATAACCAAGCAGACCTCTTTGACAGGATTACCAAGACTATGAATGAGGGAAAAATAGTGCACACTGCCTACCTTGACCCGGCTAAGGTGTTCAGTACAATAACCCGATTAGGTATTGCTAACAAACTGTAAAGACTAGGCATAAATCCTTGCATAACTCACTGGAATTCTGGATGGCCTATGGATAGAACCCAGGAAGTCAGAATTGTTGACACCATCTCCACAAGGAGACCAGTCACCAGCAGAGTACCCCAAGGCTTTGTGTTGGGCCTGCTCTTATTTGGTATTTTCTTCTCGGAAGTAAAGGCTAACCATGTTTGCAAATGACTGTAAACTGGGAGCTATCATAAATCCCCCCAAAATAGCAACATCCTACAAAGGGTTTTAACACAAACAACTGAACAACTGACTGGTGCCAAGGCCACAGATTAAAACTCAATGCAAAACATGCATTATAATGCCCTTTGGTAAATCATTCATCCAAGCTAATTTATTTATTAAAAATGCATACAAGTTGACTCAATAGTTAGGGATGTTGGAACATATGTCAGCAGTACATGGTCTTTGACCTACATGTAGCCAAGATAATAAAAAAATATATTTTCTATGTTACCCAACTAATAAGCAAAGCTATGTCATCCATGTCCAAGGAATTTACAGTGCCACTTTACTCAGCCCTTCTCAGACCCATCATTGAGTACAATGTCCCCTTTGGCATATAACTAACCAGATATTTGCAACAGTTGGAATGCCCTCAAAGGTTCCTCACATGGAGAAACCATGGTATAAGTAGCCTTTCCTACACATATCATGTTAAGGCCCTACATTAGCCTCCTACAGGTTACTGAGAGGTGATTTATGCCTAGCATGTAAGGCATCTGCCGATCCAGCTCTGATGAACTTCTTACACATCCACAAAACAAGCAGCACTAGCAACACTAGATCCAATGACCTGAACTTTGCCTGCAATGAATCCCCATCTTATGGAATAAGCTCCCCATCTAAGTGAAATAGAGTTCATCCCTGACCTGATGCAATGGAAACCTTAATCATTAAATGGGAAATCAGAAATTACCTCCCCAAGTCTGACCCCTGAATCGCTGATGGACAGAGGCTGACAGTAAGTAAGTTAATCCCCAAATAATACACCCTCCTAGGCACAACCTTTAGCTACCTCTTTACTAACATATTTCACCATATAGGCTTTTACACAACTCAGTGATAAAACTGGGTGGTCATTAGCCTAGCATAAGCATATCATTATATGAACCTATGAAGATTCGTACTGCAATTGTGAGCAAACAAAGCCATAGTGGTTCTACTAGTCATTCCCTCTATACTTCTTAGATGAATGCAGACTTATGTGACAACTTCCATGGGTAGGTGTTTCTTATGTAGCTGTGGAGATTCAGCTGGCATTAATACGTACACTGTGGGGAATAAGGTTTTGTAAGGCAAACCATGGCATACAATCATGTTAAGTATTCGTATCCACAGGGAACATCACTGCTTCTGATCCACATGTAGGTGTGGGCCACAGCAATATGCTATGGTCAGTCCAAGGCCAGGGTCTGCCAATGAAATCAATATGCAAATTTATTCACTGTCTTCAGACACATTGGCAAAATCCATTGCCTTTCTGGTAGTGCCTGTGTCTACTAGTTGATATGACATTGTATCCTTCTTCACAGGCATCCTGCAAACTGCACATAACATTGTACTGATATCTCAGCCTTTGTAGGGAGAGTACAACTACTTTGACTTATGTAATATCCAGAATCAGTTAAAATCCAGAAACACTATAGACATGCACTGCATCTAACATACAGATACCCGATATACAATGGGATGCCATTATGGTGTCATAGCTAGCTCCAGAAATATGGATGGCTTTCAGACTCAATGAACAAATGTGCTGTACTGTAATATGTGCAAAAAGAATGGCTACTCACACTGAAATTGGAATTCTTATTAATGTGCATGGTCTTTAGATGACGGTGGAATCTAGGGCCAATGCTATCTGTGATTGGCCTTGCACATACCATAGTTGACCATGTCGCTTCTATGGCCACCTTCATGCAGATGTTAGCAAATATCCTGCATTCCAGTGTTGCCTGCCAGTTTTCCCAACTGTATTGGATACATTAGCTGACCATAACATGGTATATGGTCTGCATTTGCCATGACTGGGGTTTCAAAATATCCAAATCGATGTCAGTTCTGACCATGCCACAAGGCCATTTGAGAAGGGGCAGTTCATGCATGATGCACATACAGATCCTGTTCCATGATTTCCAACACATATCTGTCTTACGCTAACTTTCAAGTATCAGGGCCATGAAATACCCTTTCTCACGTCACATGATGTATGTGCAGTCACTTCACAGCATAGTCCAGTAGTGGCACCCTATCCACATAACATATTTTATATTATTATCAATCTTTCCCATGACAATTTATCTCTAGAAACATTACAAAATGGTTCTCCACCTTGGCAGGATGGATGGACAGCTGTCCATGTGTACCTAGTCACCTGGGAAAATTATGATAGTCCAAACATCTGCTCCACCTCTTTTCTGGTTTGAGCAAAGGAGATGTTATACTGCAGTTCACTATGCCTTGGGGTTTCCTTATAGGAGTCAGCAACCAGGTCTCCATTGGGGGTGTATTCTGTATAATGTGAAACACATCAGAGGAAGGGAGAAGACAGACTGCAGGGTGACACTTGCATACATGTTCAGTATGTGGTTGTGGATGTGCAGGTGCAGATCGGTGCTGTACTTAACTTCTATGTGGCCTTGTAAGATGTCACTGTGGAATAATTAATAATACTGATAACTGGCATGCCATATGTGTGAATCATAGGTGGTGTGAGTGTGTTGTGCAGACACATAGGCTATTAGCATCTATATATTTCAAACTATATGGCAGTTGATAGAAAGCAAGTCCATCCTATTGATGTATTGCTGTCTATGGAAATTATTTATTTTATGTATTTATTTATTTATTGACATTTGTTAACTGGGTTTGTCCATCTGGGCTTGTGGACCATTCAGTGGAGACCCAAGGAGAAAAGCTCCAGTAATACATTTTAAAACAAGTACAATTTTAAACAATATTGCTATAATAACAGTTATAGCAAAACTATTCACATCTGTTGGGTTACATGCATAAAGTTAAAGTTGCATTAAAAAGAAGCTAAGTAACAATTTTACATTGATATAGTTCAATAGGTCAACAATAAACATTTTTTGTTTGTATAAAATTGTGCAAATGCATAGTAGACACACTGGAGAGAGAGGTGTGATGAGGTACTAAGTATGGTTCTTTTGAGGGTACATAAAGGGAAGGAAGACTAGGTGAGGTCATGGCAAGGGCAGGTTCTGGAATTGAGAAAATAAGCTTTTAGTTCATTTTTAAAGTGTGAGGTGTGGGAGATTGAACGTAAGTCAAGGGGAAGTTTGTTCCAAGCATGGGCAAGGGAGTGTTTGTAGAGTAGTTTATGTGTCAAAACGTGGTATTTCAGTATCTCTGTCTCTCCACTGTTGTATTGGGAAAGCATATGTGCTCCTCTAAATGAGGCAGAAATGTATGCACAGACATCTTGAACATTCCTCATGTTGACATGTGTGATATGCCTAGTGTGTCCCCAGTTTTTTTATAGAAGGTCTATTTAGCTAGTATGATAAGAGATGCACATACCTTGATATCCACAGATATTGCAATCCCACATATGCTTCCATTGCAGTCTGTGGGCTATACAAATCAACAAATACTCATGTGAGATCATAATGCACTCTTAGATATCCCCATTCCTATTGGTTTGTAAGCTGGTGTGGCATAATCCTCTACCATTATCAATGTATATTGTATGTGGGGCTGTACTGTGCTCCTTGGCAAACATCATCTGAAGTCATGAGGTGTGGTTTGAAAGAAAATTGCTGTTGCTGCTGCTGACATGTCCACTTGCAATTCCTTAGCATTTCTTGTCCTCACTCTGTTAAGCATCAAACATCTACTGGCCAATTGTCACACTAATTTCTCCATCACTGGGATGAAGGTTGACCAGGATGGGATTCATTCTGATGGACATCAGGAGTAGTTCAAAGATTTTTCTTTTATAGCCTTAACTACTCACATGCCCACAGTTAAGTAGAGAAATACAATACAATGGGTTGTCTGCACAGGTCATCCCTCACTTCTGCATTGCTAGCAAGCATTCCTGGACATGAAGTGGTTTCTTAGTATCCATCATGGAAATTCCACTTCAAATTGTGTTCTCTCAATGCACACAATCCTCCCCACCTCCTGGGAGGAGAGAGAGCCACATCCTTAATTTCTCTCCCTTCCTTCCTGACTCCTCTAGTGCCAGGACCACTAATTGAACTCCAGTCACTTGGGTCACATTAAGGCTCCATCCGCCTATGCAGTTGAGCCAGGCTAATGCTAAGACCTTTTGTTTGTATTTCACTGCTGATAGCTATGAGTTATGGTCTTCTTTTCTGTATCCTCATTTGCATTATATTATGCATTTATTAGTCTATGCTTCATTGGTTGCATGTCACTACAATAATTTGATTACCCTGTTTATTATATGCTTAAAGTTTTTTTTCCTTATAGTAGTTTGTTGCGCTATGAATCATTACTTAGCTCAGCATTCTGGTTTTCAGCAGACAAATGTATAACGAATATCCCTCAAGTTTGTATAGTACAAGGTATAACATTTAAAGACCCGTACATAGACAGAGTAATGCATACAGGTCTTTTTGTTTTCTTTTTTTTTTCAAACTTTCAGCTATGTTTTTTTATTCAGTCATTAATATTTTGAGTATTGACTGCATAAGGACCTAAAACTTGTTAGAAGATGGTAATTATGTGAAAATATAGATTATGTCATTAATACTCATACTGTAATCACATTAATGGGTCATCGAGGAGGCAGATTGATGTTCTGATATGTAAATCATTTCCCAGTATAATATTCTGAAGGCAGATTACAAAAAAAAAAAAAAACGTTCTTTGTGTCTGTGTACTGTCCTGATGTGTGCAATTTTTCACCTTTTTCCAACAAATTTAGTCTGCCTTTGCAGCTTTTTTGGCTTCTGTAAATCCTCATTGCAGTTTGTTTTTCCCTGGGCTATGAATTATTGATTTTGAGTTCTTTCACCTCCTTAAATAGAATCAAGCCACAAAGGCTGAAGTAAGCTAAAGCACATTTTATGCAGCTTTTGCTCCTTTTTCGCTGCAAGTATTCTCTGAGCAGTCCTGTCTGTTAGTTTTAGATTGATTTGTCTGTTTTTGAGTTTTATTTTAAATTCTTCAAGCATCAACTTGTTTTACTTGGTTTCATAACTTCCAGACCTGTATATGGCAAAGTGCTGGTGTGCTTACGTGCGTGTGTGTGTGTGTGTGTGTGTGTGTGTGTGTGTGTGTGTGGTGTGTATAAACTTTTATCTGTATATCTCTCTCTCTCTATATATATATATATATATATATGATATATATGCAGAAAAAAATGTGTGTTTTTTGCAGCAGGGAAAGCCCCACTGTACCCTCCCACACCGTGCTAATTATAAATCCTTACTCCAGGATTGCACATTCCCAGGGGATTATTGATCTTGCATACCTGCCGACCATTTTTTTTATCAACCAAAATGTGTCAACAAAACAGATGATGACGTAAACTAAATTTGCCTAAAGGAAGTTAACTGATATCTATATATAGACAGATATATGGATTGATATTTACCCCAACTAGCAAAACATCAAGACCATTAACTTGTACTTTCAAAATACTGAAATCCCCATTTAAGCAAATCTCAAACGGTCAAAAGACAAACATGGCGTAGGTGACCATATGTAACTGGTCATATATCTGATGTGATCTGTTAAAGAAACAAAAAGTAAATGTACAATTAAGGATACAAACACTGTATACCCACAGTGATTGTGAAAAAATTGTCAGCCTTTTGAGACATATTCACACCACTCATTCAGCAAAGTAAAAAGTGCTGATAAATGTGGAATTAATCGATGTGAGCAAGTGAAAATAGTGCTTTACGTGCATACCATAGTTAAGTAGGACTAGTGGCTTGATCTACAGGTTTATTAAAAGAGCAGTTGTTTTCAGGAAATCCTGCATTGTATATTCAGACTTCTTTTGTATGATCTTGTTAAACTGTTATGACCTTTCAACAAGCTTTTTTTTTTAGGGGGGGGTAGTGGGCAACCAGTACACATTTAAAGGCATTGTTTTTCAAGCCTACAAGCCTATCTTGCTCTCTCACTAATACAGCACCAATGTTAGATTTGAAATCCACCTTTAAAATAAGCACTGAATTTGGTAGGGCAAACATGATTCATTTCAAACAAAAGCATTCCTTAATGAGATATGGAATAATGGTGGAAACTTTGGATATGCAGCTGTGCTCATTTTAGACTTTTGAGGTTTTCCCAGTATGTACTAGTTAGTAAAATAACAAAGCAAATATTTTCCTTCACCTAGGAACTGACCATCTAACTCCAGGAATGCATCCATTACTGCATTCTCATTTAATAAAGACAGGTAAACTATTTTTTTTTTCACCTGTAACTGAAACCTAATATACTTGGCATAGAGAGTAGATAATCATAGGTTTTGTATTTTGCACCAAGTATATTGGACAATATGGACCCAACATCCTTTAGATATTGTCCTACTGATATTACATTTTATACATTTAATAGCGGCAACGTACTTACCATTTGTGTTGAGATTCTTATTTGATAGCGAACCAAAAATGCACTGCCACTTAAGTCTATAAGCTTTTAAAGATATTTTTTGGACATAAGGCAGTATACTATAGGTATTGTTTTTGTGCTAACAGAATATTTAATAAAACCATGTTCTTAGGATCACAGGTTCACAGGAAAGTACTAGACTAGAAGCCCTTGTGAATAATTTTAAGCATAGCCAATTTCCCTTTTTGCTCTCAAGCTAACCTGTCCAATTCGGTTATAGATTGGCTTTACCCATCCCATTGTCAATAATTATATATTACTCCTAATGCGAATAACTGGTATCATGCCATAGGTAATTTGAGGGGACCCATGGGATAAAGCATTTAAGAGCTGCCTCTGTCCGTAATAGTGCAGGGGACAGTTCTGAGGTAAATTTTCTGCTTCCCATCCATAGATCCAAGTAGGACTTAAATATGGACAGGGATGAACTTTGTTTTATATGGATGGGAAGTCTGTTCCACAGCAGTGGTATCCTCTGTGAGATATACCTGTCCCTCCAAACCATTCTGTTGATGTTTCAGAAGAGCTTTAGATTCCTATATTGAGTGTTTCTGATGCCACTTCAGTTGTTGATGTGCAGTAAATCAGTAAATCCATCAATAATGGTCTGGAGGATGGCTTGTATGCCAGACACAAGGTCACCTCTTACAGTCCATAGACTGTATTCATACTATAAAGTGGTCTACAAGCTTTGTCCTTATTCAAAAAGTGTTATCCATAAGCAAACCTGTAGACTGACTTAAATATTGTAAATTTTGTGTAGTAGATAAGACGACAACAACAGCTGTGTCAGACACAACATCAATGGTTGAATAGTAACATAAATTATAATGTAAAAGAGGAAAGTTGAATTAATTTGGCGCAATTAACCACACATGCACAATATTATATTCATCGATTCACAGACTCATAGATATGCCAAAGCTATTCTTTCTTATAATCATTTATGCCTTGCCAGTATCATGTTAGGTTACAGATCCTTTCTCTAGGAAGGCTATTCCAGTTATTTTCAAAGTAAGTTTGTGGAAACTCATTCAGTCATCTTGGTTATGTTTAAAGGAAGACAGTGGGCCAGGATCCAAAAGAGTTGCTATCAGTGTAGGTCTGCCCTGATTCCAAAAGACTTGCTTACAGAGTGAGTGACCTGCTTCAGTGCATGGATTATCTATAAACAGGCTTACAATGAGTCCCAGTTCCAAAAGACCTGCTCTCAGTGTAACTGGTTACTCACACTGAGAGCAAGCATTTTGGAATCAGGTTCAATGTGTTGCACTGCTTAACATGCAGGTGATATTTATTCAAGACTTTATGGAGCAGCTGGGTTATAACCCTATCTCATCACTATACTTTATTTAACTCTCGATATAGATTTAGGTCTTTGGTTCTAATATGGCTGGAGCCTTTGCACTTGCAGAGAATCAGGAGTTCCAGGAGAACCAGTTCTCAAATGGCACAGTAAGTAACCCACAGAATTCCCCTCAAAAGTCCATATGATACTGATAAAAGGCTAGAGATTACAGCCTCACTTTATAGCTCACAGAGTTCAGGCTTGTGAGCTTTTTTAATTAAGACCCTTTGGGATCTTTCTAATTTGATATGCATGCTGACATACATCTTGAAGGGGATATTGTACTCAAAAATGTATCTGATCAATGCTGGATATAAGGGAGTGACAACCACTTTAGACTTTAAAAATATTCCCTCAGCAATTAACTGAGCTAAATTAAAAAAGATTTCCAGACAACCATTCTAACTTGATGGACAAAAGAGAGAGTATTATCAACCCAGGTCCCTACATACCTGACATTTTTTGTTCTGTAGTAGTGTTTTTTACACAGTATGAAGAGAATAGTGGTTGTCTACCAAAAGTGATGATGCTAAACTTTTTAGCATTTAGTTTGACACTATTTTTAGTATTCCAAGCATTTACTAGGTATTGCAAGCATTTGCTAGGAAGAGCTGATAGTGTCTTGGAACTTCACCTTTTGTAGGCAGCCTGCAAAAAAATAGAAATATTTTGAACAAATAGTGTCTGCCCTGAAATAAAATGAAAAACAAATAACCAAAAGGAAAAGTAAAGCTTCAGAGAAAATATCAGTATTGTTACAAAAAAGGGGAAAAGCCCCTCATTGTCTTTGGCATTACAAAGCAGTCTGTTAACAGAGTTCCTTTTGAAAATGATATGCTGAAGGAAATAGTTAATATCCATCTGATAAAGATGTAACATCTGTTAACTCTTAGCATAACAATACAGTCTGTTATCAAAGTTCCTTCAGTGCAGTACAGGTAACTCCTCATGTTCTTCACTACAAGCTCTTCTACTTCATATGGGCTATCTATCAGCCTTCTGGCTTGGACCCAGTTTCCTCAGTCTCATACAATATGTCTTCACCATGAACAACTCCAGGAACACAATTGGTCTAGACACCACTGGACTTCTCAAAAATGTCTTTCGTTTTGAATCTGCTTTCCTCTTAAATAAGATTAGGTTAACTCTGTTTTCCTACCTGAAATATCAGCTATGCAGGTTTAGAGACCAGTCCTAATTACTGTGCTTTACTAACTTACAGCAAACAAGTGCTTTCATTAAATCTCACATACTCCTTATTGGTATTAAAGTAGTGTGACAATGGCAAATTACCCTGTTTCTGTCCTGTTTGATTTACCTGTTGGCAGATATCAGATGAAACAACCATGCTATGTTGCAGATGTCCAATCTCTCAGGTTAAACCCACTTGGTTCAGCCATGATGGGGGTATCTACATTGTTGTGATATCTCGAGAAATGGAATGACTGCAATAATATGGCTTATCTGCATTGTTTTGTATTCCCTCCTTTCTGCTGATTAAACCATGAGATGGGACATGACTGCTGACATCTGTAAACTCCCTGGCCAACATGTAATACCACAGACAGCCTAAGGCCCACTTGATGGTCAGACACTCTATATCAATTACATAGCACTTAGCTTCTCTTTAATTAAAGTGCTGACTAAGGTGTCATACTGTTTTTTTATATGTCCATTTTTTGCTTTTTGAGCCAATATAACCCCAAACTCATCCTATAAGGAATCAATATAAACAATAAAGGGCCAGGAGATGTCAGGGGACACCAGGACTGGCTCTGAACAGAGGCCTTGATTGTGTCTCTGGAAAAGTGTCTTAGGTCCTTGTTGTCTGCCTGACCCACTCCAGTAACTTCCTCTTTGTGAATTTGGTAAGATGACACACTATGATAGCAAACTGTGGGATAAATTTCCAGTAATACCCAGACAGCATTAAAAAAGGCTAATATTTGTTCCATGGTTTGAGGAATGGACAGTCCTTAACCACATTTTACATCTGAGACTTTATCAAACCTCTGTCAGTTGAGTACCAATAGTCAGCCTAGCCTGCTTCAGAGAATTAAGTACTGTCTATACCTTGGGGATATGGATGTTCCAATCTCCTGAATGTTCAACAACATCAGATAAGTGGGCTGCTGCATTTAATACCTTATCAGCCAGACATGGAAATGTGTCCAAAGCCCTGAGAAGGACAAATGGTAGGACAATATACTGTATCAGTTCATTTGCTATTGAGAATTATACTTTCTCTTTAACCTAGTCAGTCAGATATTTACCAGTATCACTTTGTGATGTCTAGGGTGATTAGAAACTTTGTTTTCCCCAGTCTCTACACAGGCTCATCTACTAAGTAGACAGCAAATGTTAGAGGTGTGATGAGTTAACTAAAGACATGGTTTGGAAGTGTAATGAACTGGCGGATTAAAAAAGTCCTTAGAGAATACTCTGTCAGCAATATTGGGGAAAAACATGTCTGTAATTAAGGAAATTATTATCTTGAGCTGGGAGGATCTGCATTGGCTTGACATAGTGAACCTTTATTAAGTTTAATTCTATTGGCTGCCAAAAAAGCAATTATTAGAAAATCAAAATCAAAATCTACACCAACTGTATTCGATGTCTGAATATTATAAAAGAAATAAAATAAGTGGAAATGGGATCATTAAGAAAGGTAAGGAACAAATTGCATAGAATGAAATGGAATTTGTGGTTGAAACACATGGAAAGTAAGAGGAGGAGTAGTGAGACTTAA
Organism: Protopterus annectens; assembly: GCF_019279795.1. Lineage (NCBI taxonomy): Eukaryota > Metazoa > Chordata > Ceratodontiformes > Protopteridae > Protopterus > Protopterus annectens. The sequence goes on along the minus strand of NC_056751.1, from coordinate 488,288,776 downwards.
AGAAAGGCAGGAACTTAGCAATTTATGTAATTCGGGACAAAATGAGAGTTGTAAAGAAAGAAAGAAGTGAAAGATATATGCAATGTATAACACGTAAATAAAAATGTTAATATAGTTTTTTTTCTTTTCTATTAGTTATGTGTGCCTATGTCTTAAGTAATAATTTAAATAAGATGCTTAAAATGGAGATATTATTATGCTTTTTTAAGATCACTGCAAAAACAGACTGGGCTGTCTAATTTTGAGACTCGAATAATGAGGATATTCCTTTAAGTTAAGCATCTCTTCAATCTCTTCCTTCACAGCTTCTCGACCTTTTCTCTCATTTTTAATTTCTCCAAGTCTTTTGGGTTTCTAATACCATGACAGGAATGGACCCCATTCCTAAGTCAAAGTACAATTAAAGATCATGAAATTTGTATTGTTTCACTGTTTGATGTTAGCCAAAAGTGCTCTTCTCGGCACCCGCAATATGCCCAGTAATGAATACTTCTGCAGTTCGTACAGTGTTACATGAATTGGTAAAATATCTAAATGCAATTGTAAATTCTATTTTATAAGACCAGTTGCTCCTACAACTATTGGAACTGTCTGGGCATCTTTCTTCCACATGTCTCTCATTTCTGCCTGCAGATCAAGGTACTTTATGACTGTGTGTCTTTCTGTATGCAAGACACTGTAGTCACTAGGTGTGGCAATTTCAATGATCAATGCTACTTTTGTCTTCTTTTCTTGGACCACTATATCCAGTTTTCTGGCATCTAACTTTTGAACTGTTGGTATTGGATGATCCCATGTGATATAAACTTCATCATTTTCTATGATTCTTTGTGGCTCATGTTTCCAGCGTTTTTCAGCCACTTTGATACCATAATGTTTGCACAATCTCCAGTGCAACAATCTCGCCACATTATTATGCCTTTCAGTATACAGTCCCTCTGCCATTAGTCCATCACAACCAGCAGCAAGGTGTGTGACTGTTTCCAATTCGGTTTTACAAAACCTACATAGTCTGTTTTTCCCACATGTTCAATGGACTTTGTAAACCAGTGTGTACGTAGCCCACTATCTTGGGCTGCCAATATTAACCTTTCATTTCTTGATGTGAATTCACCTCTCCTTAACCATTCCTGCATTTGTTCTTGATCAACATGAGGCTCTTCCAGAATTTTTCTAAACTTCAAACTATATTTATGTTTTTTCTACATTTCTTGCCTTCTCATCTGGTCCTTCACCTTATATTCTTTCTTTTGTTTTTTAGCACATTCAGCTGCTGCCTGGCTTTTATCTACTTCTGGTTTGACTTCCATTCCTGTTTGACGTCGATATGCTTCTGCTAAATAAAGCAGAGACATCAGCTTAGATTTATTCTCCTCATGTTTCAAAACTTTCACTACATTTGGATCTTGTGAGGTCAGTAAATATGTGTGGAGTCCCACAATTGCAGATCTATACATGTAATCAGTTTCAAGGAGACCCATCCCGCCTTCGGAACAGGGAATATATAATCTTGGTATGCAATGATTTTTAGAAATCATTTGGTGAGCATAAAGCATTCTTCTTGTTTTAATATCCAGTCTATCCAACACTTTTTGGGGCCAGTCAATCAATCCAAAACTGTAAGGTTAGGACGGAAGAGCAAATTGATTTATAGCTTGGATCTTGTTCCTAGATGTTAATTTTGTTTTCAGGATTAATTTTAGTCTCCTAAAGTACTCCTTACTGAGTTTTATTTGCATTTGTTCATGTTTTATTGCTGATCCTTCATCAATTCCCAAGTATTTATACACTCCCTCTTGCTCAATTTCTTTTATATCACATTCTTGTCCTAAACTGATGTTTTCCTGGTGTTGCAGTTTTCCTTTTCTAAAGGTTGCTTTTGCACATTTATCAAGACCAAATGACATTCCAATATCATGTGAAAAAGTTTTGGCAACCTGCAGCTGTGCTTTCAGTTCCTCATCTGATGAGCTATACCATTTTAAATCATCGACAAAGAGAAGATGAGAAGTCATTAGGCTTTGTTGTTTTCTAGGGGTCAGATTGTAGCCATGGCCTAAGCTGTTAAGTAAACAGCTTAATGGATTAATGGCAAGGCAGAATAGCAATGGTGATAAAGAGTCACCCTGGAATATCTCCCTGTGAATTTTTATCCCTGGGATAATAATCTATCCTTTATCATGGCTTAATTGCAAAGTGGTCTGCCACTGTTTCATAGTTACTATAATGTAGTCAATCAGTGTAGGGTGTATCTTTTATACAAATTAACTGATCATGTGATTTTTGGCAGGTGTGGTTACCTGTTTGGGGAAGGAATTTAAGTGACTTTGTGCATTCTCTCTTTTTTTGTCTGAAGAAGTACAGGCATCGACCTGTACAAAAGCACTAACTCTATTTCATTAAATTACTGCATTACTGAATTGGATTTTCTGTTGGAGTGTCCTTTATCAATTGCCTTTTTGTTTCATCTGTTCTGTCATATGGGAACTCACTGGCCTATCACTCCTCAACATTGACTGCATCAGAGTTTCCACAGTTTCCTGTTCCTTTCCTAGTTGTCTAGCTTCAAATGAACATTTATACTTGTTTCCTGATATGGCACCTGACCAATTGCTTCCTGTTCCACTGGTTTTCCCTTAATTTGGATATCCATTGCCCTATCCTGTTGTGGTGCTTTCTGTATTTGATTTACTACACTGAATCTTTCTCTTTGCAGCTGTTCCATAACCTCAGTTTCTATTTCTTTAACTTCTACATTATTAATCTCTTTTTCTACTTTTCCTCTTAGTCTTCAAATTTTTTGTATTGTAAAGTTTTCCATATCTGGATTCCTTTCCCTATATTTTTCTTCAAATATCTTTAGTGCTGCTCTTTTTGTATTGGTTAGATTTGCTTTCTCCTTTGCATAAATATTACACCATATTAAATCTCTTTTCCTTTCCCCTGTCCATATTTCTTCTTCACGTGTCTTGATCTTCATGGTTTTCCTTATTTTGGGGAATCACTCCATCATACTGTGATGTAGCCTGCTTTAGACCTCCTACATTAAATCCTTCACTTCGCAGGCACTCCATAACTTCAATGTCTATTTCTTTAACTTCTGCATTACTAATCATCTTTTCTACATTACATCTTTGTGCTATTAATCTTTTTATTGTGAAATTTTCCATATCTGGATGCCTTTGCCTGTATCTCTCTTCGAATGCCTTCTCTATATTAGTTAACTTGGCTTTCTCCTTTACATAAATATTGCATCATATTAAATCTCTCTTTCCCATGTCCATATTTCTTTTTATATTTTTCAAATATGTTTAAGTTTTGTTGTTTATATTTTTTTCACTTCCTCAGATGCTTCTTTTTCCAAAGAGATGGAAATTTCTTGATCTATATACTGTTTTTCAAAAATCTGTTGTATTAATTAACACAAATTTTTATTTAAAGCTTCTGACAATTTTTCCTGCAGAAGTATTTTTCTTTCCTCTAATTTCTCTTTTAATCATTTTGTATATCTTGTTTCGGGAAATTCTGGGCTTCTTACATAATAGTAACAATACATAATTTCTTTCTTATCCTCAATAGTCCGCTCTATCGTCTTTATGGCTCTTCTTTGGCCAATCAATTTTTGTCATTTTTGTGAACTTCTTCCTTCTACAACATGGGGGAGAATCTCTACATGATGCTTAATAAGAGATGTTCTTTCTAGTGAATAGGTTCGCAGGTTCATAGCTGTTTAATAGTCTAATGACTACAAAGGTCTTTTTTAAGCCTAGCCATGCATCTCAAATCTCTGACAAGTTCTGATACCCTTTATAAGTGTAAGCAGGGGATTGGGAAATGAAATTTTACAAGCTAGGGCCTGGGAGATTCCCTATGTCCATTAGAGACATAGGTGCCAAACCAGGGATGAATTTCCTGTTCCTCATCCAATTGTCCAAGTTGAAATTGAAATGGGTTAGGGAGGAGCTCTGCTTCACATGGATGGGGAGTCTGTTCCAGAGATGGGGTAATCTCTGGGATATATAGCTATCTCTCCAGCAGGTCCTATTTATATCACAGGCAAGGTTCAAGTCCTTAGAATCAAGTCGTTAGAATGGGTAATTCTGGTGATGTTTGTTTTGTGAATATGCAGGAGGTCCATCACAGTGGTGTCTGACAATGCCCTGTATGTCAGGCATAGATCTCTCCTCAAAAGCCTGTAGGAGACAGAATACAGGGATAGAGCCTTGAGGCAGTCTGCATAAGTCATTTTACTTAAGCACTGTATTCTTTTAGTGATGAACCTCTGTGGATGTTCCAATTGTTGGATATACCTGGTTAGGTACATACCAAACTGGGCATTGTACTTAGTGATAGGTCTGATGAATGCTGAATACAGTCGAACAATGACTTCATTGGTCTTAAATGCCATACCTTTGTTTATAAGTTTCACAACATAAAAGGATTTCCTCACTACTATAGACACATGATGGTCAAAGGCTACATTACTATGTATATCCCTAAGTCCCTGATTACTGGGTCAGCTCTAAGGGGTGTGTCAGCATGATAGTTACCAGGGGTGGATGACTTCCAGAATGATACTATTAAGCATTTCTTGGCATTTAGTTTTAGTCCATGGCTCTGACACCAGTTGTTTGTCAGTGTCAGCCCCTCCTGGAGAACATTTGTGTCAGTGTGGGGTTAAATGACAGCTCTTGATTGGCAATAATCTGCAAATTTAGCCAGCCAGAGACCACTGACATTGACCTTGACTTTAGGAAGTAAAATACAAAAAAGAGCAGTCCAAGGACTGATCCCTGAGGGAATTCACTTGTGACTGGTCTCTTTGAAGAGGTGGACTTCCGAAGTCTAACTTCTTGTGTTCTGTCTGTGAGCCAGTTGGCTATCTACTGGGTAACATAAGAGTTTGTACCTAACCTCTTGAGTTTGTCAACATTGCTCAAGTGGGATATTGTCTCAAATGCCATGGCCAGGTCAAAGTAGGCAGTGTGAACCATTTTTCCCTCGTCCATTGCTTTGCTGACCTACCCAAAGAAGTCCATCAGGCTGAGTAGTCATGATCTGCCCTTGATAAAACCAAACTGGGTTGGGTCCAGTGTCTGGAGGTTTACTGTATCACTATTGGTAATTTCTATGATAATTCTTTCCATGGCTTTACATATAAGATTAGTGAGACTTATGGGTCTCTAGTTTCCAGGGTCTGTAGATGGCCCACCTTTGTGCAGGGGATGACGTTTGCTGTTCTCCCTTCATGAGGCATGAGGCCTGTTTGGAGGCTATATTTAAATAGCAATTCCAGAGGCCCTGCTAGGTCATATTTTGTGCTATTTAGAAGGCATCCTGTGATATTTTCTGGGCCCATTGATCCAGTGTTCTTGGCCTTAGAGAGAACATCAAGGACCTGTTCCCTAGTGATATCAGGGGAGTTATATTTGATGGCATTTCCTAACGGAAAGTTGAGGGGGAGAGAGGGGTAAAGTTGGAACTAAATTTATTGGCCAGTAGGTTTGCTATATCTGCTCGGTAAGTATAGATGGCTCCATTCACAATGAGCTCTGCATACAACTATGTATTGCCTTTGAGACTGCAGACATAGCTAAAGAATGCCTTATGGTTGTCCTTGGCCTGGGAGGCCAAATTTACCACAAATTTGTCTTTGGTAGACTTTATTTGTCCTAGGAGATGTTTATTTAGTTTGATGAGAATGCTTTTATCCTGCACGGGGCTGCACCTCCTAATTTTTGCAATGATTTTTTTCCTTCTGTTTACAGCCTATTGATTTTGTGATCCCACCAGGGTGGCTTGTTTTTTGAGTTAGTTCTGTACTTCTTCCTGGTGGGTACAGCTGCCTCTATGCAGCTATTACCATGCTTATACAGGGTTCCTGTGAACAGTTCTGCATAAGCAGCAGTGTTCTCAGGGTTTGTAGGGGCTTGATGTTTTGCCAGGCTATCAGTTAATAGCAGGAGGTTAGCCATAGAGGAGTTCCTGAATATTCCAGGTTTAGCTAGGGGTCCAGGTTTTATTTTTACTTCAAGGGAGACCATTTTGTGTTCTGTCCTTACCAGGGAAGACATTACAGTAGTGGGTTGCAGCACTCTCCTGTATTAGTGAGGAACAGATCCAGTATGGCTGAACCCCTGGTTGGTGTGTTGACTATCTGTTTCAGGAAGTTTGTGTTTATAGAATCCAGGAATCTCTGTGCCTGTATGTTTGGTGTCATATAGGATTCCAAGTTAATAGTGTGGAAATAAAAGACGCCCATGAATATGCTAGTGGGTCAGATGGTTAGTGTTTCCAATACATGTAAATACATGGTGTGAGTTTCATGAGTCATAGAGGGGGACCTATAGCTGGCAGAGAAGTGATATTGGATTTTCCCTATGGTGCTCTGAACATGGAGCAGCCCAAGTGCATTATCCTGTTTGATCAGCCTTGAGGTATATTTATTTTTGATGTAAACTGAGTGGCTTCAACCTTTAGTCCTTTTTTGTGTAGTAGCCGGTCTAAATGTGTGGAAGGTGTTATAACCTTGCACTGTTGGTGTGCTCTCTGTGGCTTTAAACCATGTGTCAGTGATCACACAGATATCAGCATTCTCTAGGTTGAAGAGAGCTTCTAGGGAGTAGAGTTTTTTTTTTGTTTAGACTCCTAGCATTGAGCAGTAATACCTTTACATTTTCATGGTTTTGATTTGCTACATTGTAAGTGCTTTCAGTTTGGAATTGCCTAAAAATTGCACTATGGAGGAAGACAGTGTTTTAGCTAATATTCAAAAGCCTAGAGAGGAGAGGTGCAGACCATCCCTGGCAAAGCAGAGTGGTCTGTTGACCATCTCCTTCCATGCTGACAAATATTGCACCCCCATTAGAATGACACCAGAATCTAAGCCAATTATTGACATCAATCATCTTTTGTTCATATTGTGGCATCATCCTTGGAGAAAGTAAATTCTGCTCAGTGCTAGGCTCATACCAGCCTGAGGCACATATTCCAAGAACTCCATGATGTCTCTCTTCATATAGTCTATGGAGGGACATCTCAGATCATTTACTCCACATGGACTATGACTGAGTCATACTGGTACTTGTGGTCCAATGATCTGAGTGCGTGTGTAATGTGGGAGATCCTACACCCTGATAAGCAACTGACCATTACTTTCTCCTTATTCATCCTGATGAGAGGGACATCAGTGTGTCTCATAATGGAGGCTCCAATGACCAGAACGTTGGATTGTGTGGTGGCTTACTTTATGGTGTTAGAAGAAGAGGTTACATGAGATGTGGCTCTATTTGCTGATATGGGTGTTGTTTTGAAAGAGTGCATTTGGGGCTGTTGAGGGTATTTGTTCTGTGTACTTTGTCTACAAGTTCTTTGTGGTTTAGGAAGGTTAAATTTAAGTGCCTCAGCATATGGGGGTCTATATGTCTGCTTTGAATTGTGTGTGATGGGTTCAGTGTGTGTACTACTGACAACCTTATTGACATTAGGAGTACTTATGTGAGAACTTTGCCTCCAGTGATATTTTGTAAATACATCTCTCACATACCAAATCAGTTTGCTTGAGAATTAACTGGTTATTATTAAACATGAGGCAATTTCTGTATTGCTTGAGGGTGCCCATATCCACCAAGCTGGTAAAAGAGATAGTGGGAAAGTTCATATCCACAAAAAAAAGTGGCAAAAGCACACAACCACAATAGTCCACAGGCAAGGAACACAATATATCATTTATTACACAATAAAATTAAGTGCTGAAGAAGTCCTGAACAATTACAGGATGAAGCGAGAGGAGCAAAAAGGCTCTCTTCGCTCCCCTCCCTGCCCCCAATTCCCTCCCACCCCAGTACCTCTAAATTTATAGTACTATAGCCACTCCCCCACTTTCTAGATCCTATCTGCTTTCATCTGAGATAATTCCACCCACCCCCATTCTACTACCTACAATTTAATAGCACCTATTAGCTTTCAGCTGGCATTCTCCCATCGCCCTTCCAGTACCTTTACCTCACCACTCTATCTTATGGTGTTGCATCACCAGGTAAAACAGTTCCTTAACTCACTAGCTGAAGCACAGATAATGATATACTCCTCTTTACTACCCCTCTTGTTCACACCATATCTCCTTACCTTGTATGAAAACCAGTTTCTCATGGGATTTCCAGTCCCAAAAGGCCATACTATCACCACAGCTGTAAATCCTTCCACCTTCAACCATACTTACAGTACCAGATCCTATCCAACATCTTGTTCAGTCTATCAACATCTCAACCCCAGGCACATTAGCTCTAGATCCAAACACTACCACAAACTAATAAACAAATTCCTGAAGTTCATCACCAACTATAGACTCGACCTAATAATTGGTGGTGATATTCACCCCAACCCTGGCCACTCACTTCAGATACACACACCCCCTCTACTTGCAATCTAAACTACAAATCTACAATTAATAAGCCAACTAACTCTCTCCTAGTCTGTCATCTCAATATAAGAAACATTAATAACAAGGTACATGAACTGCATGCCCTTCTGGATGTCCACTCCCCTGAGATTCTCTGTTTATCTGAAACCTGGTTAAAACCTAACACTAAAGACAATGAAGTGTAACCACCTGGGTACAACATGCACAGGCTGGATCGTGCTTCGAGGAAGGGGGGTGGGGTAGCTGTACTCTATAAATCTGAGTTGAATGTCACCATAGATGTAATACAACCACCTCAGATTAATAACTCAGAGATTCTTGCCACCAAATTGCAACTTAATAAAAATAAATGCATTAATATCATCTGTATGTACATTCCCTCAGGTAACAATATATCTACATTTGAAGATATCCTGCACTGGCTATCATGTCACTACCCCCAAGAAACCCTACTACATGGAGACTTTAACATAGACTGGGGCACCTGTTTCTCAGAATCCCCAACCACCCATATTAACCTGCATGCATTTACACAAATCATATCCACCCCTACCAGGATAGGTAAACCCAACCAAAAAGAAATATACTTGACTGGGTACTCATAAATAGTCACCCCAACTGTACACCTCTGCTACCCTCCTTAATGGCCTAAGTGATCACCTTCGCACATATGTAAATAGGCACAAAACCATTAATTCCAAACAACCCTTACTCAGAAAGGGTGGAAATAACAAAAACTTTGACCCTGCCAAATTCCAACAAGAACTAAACTCATGTAATTGGTCTATTCTAAAACACCTCCCCTTAGAGGAAGCAGTAGCATACTTTAACAACAAATTCCTTGAGATCCTTGATTTGCATGCACCTGTTCATTCAAAGAGAACCAAGGCAAAAACTGCGCCATGGCTTTCTATAGAGTCTAAACTCAAAATTACCCTTAGAAACAAAGCATGGGCTTTATGACATTTGTCTAAAGACCCTCAAGATCACATTAAATACAGGCAATCCAGGAATGAAACCAAAAAATCAATTTTACAAGACAAAAAAATAATACTACTCTAATTTCCAGACAGTAAATCAAAATAACCCTCAGAAGTTTTGGGCAGGTTTAAATAATCTACTACATCCTGGACAAACTTCAACCCCAATCCCTGCTGCTACTATTGATAAAACCCCTGAGGATGTTTCTGATAGTTTTAACCAATTCTTTACTGAGACAATTTAAGCCCTAGCTAGCCAACTACCTCCTAGCTCCCCTGGTCCTGAAAGTAGCACCCCTAGAAACCTACTCGCGTTCAGCTTCCAACCAGTCACCACTTCACTTATCCGTACCTTGATCAAAAAATAAAACCCACTACACTTTCTGCTGATCAACTCCCTGACGAGTACCTACAAAAATCAGCTGATGCTATTGCTTACCCCGTCTCAATACTAATCAATCAAACCATAGTAGAAGCTAAAATTCCCACCATCTGGAAAATATCCTACGTAATCTCACTTCACAAAGGAGGCAGCTCTACTGAATTCTCCAATTATAGGCCAATAGCTATACTCTCTCCACTTGCAAAGATTATGGAAAAATGTATTCATAGACAACTCATGCACCACCTAATCCAGAATCGCCTTATGGCAGACACTCAGCATGGCTTCTGTCCTCATCACAGCACTACTTCAGCCCTTTTAGCCTTTACCAACACCATAAACCATAATTGCAACAATAATTATACATCCCCAGCCCTCTTTTTGGATCTTTCCAAGGCATTCAATATGGTTGATCACCAACCTTTAATCCACACCCTGCAAACATTCTGTCTAGATACTGGAGCCCTCCAATGGTTTCAATCCTATCTGAATGGTCGACAGCAGGCTGTCCTCTGGCAGAACAAGCTCTCTAACCTTCTACCTAACACTCTTGGAATACCACAAGGATCTATACTAGGGCCCTTGCGGTTTTCCATCTTCATTAATGACCTTTATACTGTCATCCCAAAAGTCAGTTGTATCCAATATGCTGATGACTCTACTCTGATTTGCTCAGCCACATCTCCAGTAGAGTTATGGTCAGCTACCCAGACCACCTTTAATACAATATAAAACTGGCTTTCTGAACATTGTCTGATCCTAAATCCCAAAAAAACTAAAATGCTGTTATTTTCACCAACACGTAGGTCTACCGCTTTCACCTTTACCATAAAATCAAATGATGGCACAATAATCTCCCCTGACCCATCTACAAAACTATTAGGTGTCATCATAGACAATGATCTAAAATTTGACCTACATGTTAACCAAACTATCAAAACCGTCAATAAAAAACTAGGGTCACTACAGAATAAAAGCCTTCCTAACCCCTCCATCTAAAATTGCCATAGCTCACTCTCACCTTCTTTCAACCCTTCTGTATGCATCCCCTCTACTCTCGAATTTAAACAAGACTGTCCTTAACAAACTTCCAATTTGCTACAACCACATTGCCAGGTTTGCCACTGGGCTGCTTTTAGGACACATCATTGCATCAATCGAAATCAGCTTGGGTGGCTTGAACTACCCAGCCTAATCCAGTATAACCAACTGATTATGGCCTATAAAATCCTCTATCATCCGGATAATACTCCTGCACTTAAAAATATTATCACCCCCTATAACAATCCTAGACCGCTTCAATCCTCTAACAAATTACTAATTCAGACTAGCAAAATTAATAACACAGCCGGTGATTCTCTCCTTGCAAACTCTGTAAGTAGATCCTGGAACTCTCTTCCAGCTGATATTACCTTACTTTCCACCTTAGGTCAATTTAAAACTAGACTCAAACAACATTTGTCACTTAACTGGCTATGTCAGTGTATCAAGCCTGGCTAACTCTATCTAGAATGTGTAAAAATCTGTTAACCAGTTTACTGTGTAATTTAATTTAATCCTGACTTGTGCTCAGGATTAACTGTAACCTGTGGAACTTGTTTAACTTGCTTACTTATGTAATCTCTGTAAATAGTCTTTTTGTAATATGTAATGCTGTATCTGCTTACCCTTGGAGCTTTTCTCCCCGGGCCTCCGCTGAAAATGGACATGCAGCCAGTCAGACTATCCCGGTCAACACATGTAAAATAAATAAATAAATACATAAAATGTATCTGTGTGTTTATATAACCAGTATTTCTATTTCATGCTGTGCTTGCACTTGGAGTTTTGGAAAAGTGTTCAATTGTGCTGTTTTTACTGGAATTGTGAAACCTTTTAACTGAGCTAAATTGTGTCTACTTTGGATATCTGTAATTTTATTACAAACTGAAAAGATAATCACTGGCTTTTTCTCATTTTGTGGTGTGTATTATAGAAGTAGGATAGTAACAACACTACCACCTGTAATATTAGATATGAAGGTTTAAAGGGACCAATCCCTATGATACTTCTTTGCTTACTTCTCCAAAAAAAAGCAGTCTCTTTAACAATCATATGCTCCCTAAGCACTTCCTTTCTGACCCTGACATGTGTCACGATGCCCACTTCACTTAGCAGTTTGGCAGACAATTGGTGGAGTTGCCACAATATGTTGCATTTTCTAAACATATCTATATATTACATACTTGTTTATGTAATACATAATACTTATGGTGGTGCTGCGGTAGCTTTGTCGCCTCACAGTTAGACGTTGCCCATTCGACTCTCAGTTACAGCGTCTTCTGTGTAGCAACATGCATGAATGGGCGTTCCTTCATTGAAGGTTGTGCATTAGGCCCGGCAAGCCAGCACGTCAAAATCTACTGCCAATCATTAGCGGACCGGAGTTCCACTGTGGCGACCCCTAACCGGGAAAAGCCGAAAGAAACATACAATACTTAGTATAAATAGCATAGTTCTTATGCCTTTTATGTAACTTCCTATGCATTTGTGTTATCTCCTTTTTGTTTTTAGACTTGTAAACTCTTATGATTACTGCATGGGTTTTGAAATTACCATGGCATTCTATGTTATGTTAAATTGTTTGTACTATTTGGAGCCTTTCTCCCCAGGCCTCCGCTGAAAAAAGGCTTAGCTCAGTTGGACACTCCCAGTCAACAAATGCAGAATAAAAAAAATAAGAATCTATCTATCTATCTATCTATCTATCTCTCTCTCTCTTGATATATATATATATATATATATATATATATATATATATATATATATATATATACATATATATATATATATATATATATATATATATATGTACATATATATGGGTCATCTTCACTTGACCTGAATCTCATTTGACTGACACCCATTTGACCGACACCCAAATGACCTAAATTTCATTTGACTGTCAATTCATTTGACTAAATTCCATTTCACCGACAGCTTACAATGTTGAATTTCAACATACTAAATCTTAAACCATAGACAAGCACACTTAGAACACCAATAACTAACCCTTTCCAGAACTTAAAAATTACTCACTAACCCTTTTAACAGAAAGAGGACAATGTACAACCAAACTAGGTGGGGGACTATTACCCTGACACCCCACAATGTGGGGGGGGCTGTGCCCCCACAAACCCCTGATTATATATACTAACTCCAGGATTGCACAACAGTGGGCAAAAGGGCATATACCTTTAAGTTCCTTACAGCACTCTACATGCTGCCACTACTGCTGGGAACACATAAAACATTCACCAAATTGCTTTAGATATTTCCAAAAAAATGTAAATAGAAAAACCCATATTTAGAAACACTACAACACCACTTTCTACATCACTATCGGAATTCTGTCAGTCAGCATTACAAGTTATAGTAATTCTTTTTATTGCAAGATTCTCACAGGTAAAGGAAAACCCACAAGTCAATGTCTTAAATGTCAGTGAAATGGGAGTCAGTCAAATGAATTGGGTGTCAGTCAAGCGGGTGTCAGTCAAATGAGTTTTAGGTCAAGTGCAGTAGACCTACATACATACACATATACATATATATATATATATATGTGTGTGTGTGTGTGTGTGTGTGTGTGTGTGAGTGTGTGTGTGTGTGTGTGTGTAAATATATAAATATTGTGTGTGTGTGTGTGTGTGTGTGTGTGTGTGTGTGTGTGTGTGTGTGTGTGTGTGTTTGTGTGTGTGTGTGTGTGTGTGTGTGTGTGTGTGTGTGTCTGTCTGTGTAACTCTGTATGATTCGATACATTTAGGTTAGGAATATTGAAAATTAACCACACATATGACATACTACTATCTATGTATCAAATCTGTTCCATGCACAGGTAAGAAAAGTTCCCTTATACACTGTGTCTGTGATTTAAAAAGGCTTCTGTATGATGCATAAGCCATAACTCAGAATGTTTCTGTATCATGCTAAGAAATTCTGATTCAGAAAACACTTTACATCTGCAGTTTTCCCCATGTGGGGGCCATAACATGTAGACCAGTCTGGTGGACAAAGCTGCATGATAATGTGACAATCCTGGGGAGTCATGTGTTCTCCCTTGGAAATGGCCATGGCTCCCGAGTTGTTCAGATGAGTGATGTGGCCGAGTAACATTTCACTCTGTTAGTAAATGTCACCACTGTAAATATATAGCAATCACCCATTCTCTTCTATGGCAGTACTCCCTGTCCAAGTAAGTTCAGCAAAAAAGTGGAGGTGGAGATGTGAGTGTTATTGTTTGTGCATATGCATGGACATTTGTTTGTGTTCTGTGGGCTATAAATGAAGCCGTATGAATATGTGTGTGTATATGTCTTCGTGTGTGTGTGTGTGTGTGTGTGTGTGTGTGTGTGTGTGTGTGTGTGTGTGTGTGTGTGTGTACTTTTGTGTGAGTGTGTATGTGTGTGACTGTGTATTTGTCTGGATAGTTGCATTGGCAGCTTTCCTAGGGAATAGAGAGAGTGAATTTGTGTTTGCTTGTGTGCGTTTGTGTGTGTATGTGTGTGTGTGTGTGTGTGTGTGTGTGTGTGTGAAAGGATGAGTATTTTTATACCCACACACAAACACACCATATTTGTGGTGTGTGTGAGTGTGTGTGTGTGTGTGTGTGTGTGTGTGTGTGTGTGTGTGTGTGTGTGTGTGTGTGTGTGTGTGTGCACGTCTGCATGTATGAGTTTAGGGTGGTGCCTCTGATAATGCAGTCCATAGGCTGCTAAGGAGAACACTAGCATGGTCAGGTCTTATATTCCAGTGTTTGATTGAGAGACATGTTAATGAGCTGATAATGATTTTGTTTTTTTTCATTAGGTGATACTTATCTCTGAATTCCTTTCACTTTTGCACTAATTGATCAACCTGCATTGGGCAATTAGCACATGCACTGAAGATTTTAGTTAATCCTAGGATGCCTACATAGAATACAAAATTACAGGTAGACTCAAACAGCTCTGTCTTCACTCAAAGTGAAGAACTGGGCCCCAAAACTTTAAACTAAACTAAGTAATAGATCAACATATAGTACAAAAATAAAATATCTGTAAACATTTTATCCTTAACAGATTTGCACTGAATATGTACAAGGATTGTCATTTACAGCAGACAAAGTTACAGTTCCTAGTCAGATGATAAATAAAATGTTTAAAAATCAGTGAGTTCCACTTAGACATTGCCAAGTGTAAAGAAGGCAAGTGATGATGTGTTTTGGCCTAAAAGTTCAGAGCGCATAAAAGAGATTTGTCTATAACTATGATGTGTTGAGATTTTGTAATCAAAATCTACAAAAATAGATGATTCCAAGATTACCATGGCATAAAGCAAGGCTGGGTCTATTCCAGCATAAGAGCATGCATCACTAATTATGTATATATTAGTATTACCGATTCTAAGAAGCCCTTTGTTAAAACACACTAGAAACACTGCTATCATTAATTTGTTTAACAGTACTTTTTTCCCCATTATGGCATACAAAAGGAGACAATGTCTGACAACAGATCACAATTTCAAGTGCAAAATTGGCGACCATTTCAAAGGTTGGGAAGGACACTGGTAAGTCCTGTAATGTGGCGACTGAACTGCTGAAAATCTGGGCTTATTTACAGTAAGTACAAGACTGTCTTCTTGGAATATTCCCTTTTCTCAGAGGTATGATGATCTCAATATTAATATGTGCAGGTTTTGGGGGGGGTCTATATCATTTGAGCGAAAACCCTTTTTTATGAACACCTGTTTGTTGAACCCTAATTGCTGAAAGCTTGCTCCGTCAAAAGGCTGTTTTAGCAAATTTTTTCCTAGAGGAAAAACACACTTGGTCAGCCTAACAAATGCCAAAAAATGTCATAAAATTTAAAACCCGGCAAGGTGGAGGGCTGCACCCCCACACCACCCCTAACTAAATATACCAAGTCCAAGCTCACACTACAGTGAGGAAAATCGCAAATTCCTGATGATGGCCAAGCGTTTTTTTCCCCTAGGAAAAAATTTGCTAAAATGTTCATTCGATGGAGCAAACTTTCTACAATTAGGGTTCAACAAACAGGTGTTCGTTGAAAAGGGTTTTCACTCAAATGATATAGACCCGCCAAACTTGTATATATTAATATTGAGATCATCATACCTCATACCAATAGTTCATGGATATAACAGCTTGCAAGTTTACTTAGCTAAATATGGTTTGTGCAAACATTTTTATTTAAGAAAAACATCCCACAGACTATTGCAGAGAATAAACAAGCATATATATGATATTATTACAAAACTGTTAAAAATACTCTAGAGAGACATAGTCTAAAACTTATTAATTAAAATTTTTTTTTGTGTGATTAAGAACATTTACAGAGGTTTCAGAGGTAGACACGTTGGCAACATTTTGGAATGGAGGAAGTTGGCCTTGCAGCTACAAACAAGGTCTGACATCCCCCGGGTTTAAATGATTGTACCAATGTTAAATTTCATTTAATAAGAACAGTGCTAAAAACAGCAAGAGTATTTTAAAATTATTTTTATTTTTAGAAAATGGTTTCCGATTGTTTGTATATAACTGATCATGTAGGAAGTGGTGATATAGTGAATGTGTGTACCATATGTGAGAATCATAGACATAGGCAAGATACTAGGTAGAAACACTGGTGATACAGCTCAGTGAATCACACACAGTACTTGGCAGTAACCTTACAGTTACAGTACTTTTCACTGCAAATGGTCCAAATGGTGACCTTATATCCATCTAGGTGCAATCTATTACACAAAGCACCTCAGGAAAATGTGCTATCCCATAGAAAGCAGTCATGGCAGTGCCTTGGTGATGACACTGGGAAATTGACATGCTCATCCTTATGGATTAAGAGGGTACCAAGAAAACTGCTTCAGTATCCTAAATGCACAACCTTATGGGATATCCAAGTGTCCCTAGTTTGTCCCCGGGGCATGTATTGTGAAGGGTATGCATACCTTGGTATTCACAAGATTTTAAAAAAGTAGAGGTGGCTATATCCCTGTCCTGTTAAACATGTTTGTCTCCACTGAGCTGTCATCTACTACAGTAACAAAGGTTAGGTATTCTTATCTGTAGAATTTCACAATCCTCTTCCACTGTTGCTTTGTGCATATGTTATTTGCATTGTTCACGTTCAATAAATCTTACGATATAGTCATAAATTCAGAAGCAGTAATCATACATGTGCTAGGAACTCACATCACAAATGGAATACATATAGTCACATTGTTGCATTGCATTTCTATGTTTTTTGACTGCCTTCACCTTGTTTACCCAATGGTTTTCTACATATGGTCTTCAGATTCAAGACTCAGTTTGAACATTCAAGAAGAAGAAGTGTGCTAATTTCATCCTCAAATTATTTTAAATCTGTGCAGGTGTAAAACAGCTAAATGCTGAAACTTTTTCTATGTTTATGTAATAATAGATAAAACTGGAAATTCTAACCGCATGGAGCACGGTATTCAATTTTTCATTCTTTGAGTTTTCCTTTGATATGCAAAGATATTAATTGGTTGCATACTAATTATACCCTAGCAGCTAATCTCAATATATATACTAAATTCTGTTCACACTGTACATCTCATAAATGAAAATTTAATTAAAGTGTGCTTTTTAGATATCATATTCTGTTACCTTGTTGTGTTTATAATGCCTACTGCTATTAATAACAGATGCGTTTAATGGTACTGTATTTTCTTTTCCAATTCTCATTGGATACATTTCTAGTTTGTGATTGCCTCATAATGTCTGATTCAAGAAATTACATTTCCCTGACTGTTAAACATTGCATTTAAGTATGAGATTCTGTAGATGAAACTGTATTGTAGACAAAGTCATTTTTCTTTGTGTGTAATTATTCCTGTAGATAGATATGTGTGTATGTCTGTGTGCTTGTATATATAGATACATGTTTTCATTCACATACACATTTTTATTTATATTGCATGTGTTGCATAGATGTGAGGGTATAAAATTCATTCAAAATAAAACAGGACTCAACAGATACAGTTTATATAAATAAATAATTCCTGACTAGAATATGAATGATGAAAGATAAAACAAGCAGCTTCTATAGAGATTTTAAAGCACGACTGTATTTCTATTATTAGCTGATTGCAGACTGGTGCAGAGAGAGAGAGAGAGCGAGAGAGAAGAAAAGCGGTGTGTATGTGTGATGATCTATTTATAGAATTTCTTCCCACAGCAGTAGCAGAATGCTACTCTGCATTCTAATCTCAGAAAAAGCACAGGGGAATGGAGACCAGGAATAACTCAACGGAACCTAAAATAGCAGCAACACTGCAGCAGCAGAATTCCCAACCTGTTTATCACTTTAAACCAAGCTAACTGAAGCAGAATTACTCCATTTTAAAGAGCTCTGCAAAAATAATATCATCATTTAAGGCTTTAATTAAAGCATGTAAATGTTACAGAAAGTGAATGATTCTAGGAGCAAAATAAAACCAAATGCAAGTTATACGTAGTTTCTGTCAAGGTTGCCAGCAATTATTCTTAACATGGATCTATAATACACTTGATCTTGTATGCATATGTACTGTGTGTGTGTGTGTGTGTGTGTGTGTGTGTGTGTGTGTGTGTGTGTGTGTGTGTGTGTGTGTGTCTGTGAGTAAATAAAGGAAAATTAAAAAAAAAAAAAGAACAGGATGGCACACTGAATTAACTGCAATATCCTTTGATTTAGAACAGAACGTAACAATTCAGGAACCTTTGATCTTAAAAAAAGGCTAGTATGATTCTACCTTTTTACTTCATTTAAGTTTAGAGCTTGCTAATATTAAACATTAACATTATATTGTGCAACAATATAATTAATTCTAAATCAGAGATATAAAAAATGCTTTTTCATTTCCACTGGTTTGTTTTCACTGTGTATCACTGATGAGAGGATATTTATTGTCAGAATGCAGACTCCCTATTCATTTTTTCCTGGAAAAAGTGAAAAGTATCACATTGTTGTGAATGTAAGAATGTATATATTCATAAGTAGTAGGCTTCAAATATCACTTGCACATAATGCCTTCAGATTCATTTGTTTCCTACACGCCACTTTGAAGTTTGTGGCCGGTTATACTATTTCTAATCCATTACTAATTTCAACTAAATATGATAGTCCATTCCAATTATTTTTTACTATCTTCTTGTTAAGTTATCGTTTCTTCTTTGTGATATAGTTTATATTTCTTTGAAGCCTACCTGTGGAAATTGCTAATTTCATCTCACCACAGTACACCTTTAAAAGGAAACCTTGAAGGAGACAACATCATACATAGCCTTGCAACCCCAGACTACACCCCAAAGTAGGTATCACTGTGGCTGCTATTATTCTGGTGTATGTTTTGCATTATTACACATAATATGCAAAACATGTGAGAATGCAGTTTTAATTGACTGTATGCTTACAATTTTGATTGTATTAATAATTTTACCATTCATCATGATCTTAGTATGTAACTACTCCTTCCTCCTAAACAGAAGTATTGACATTTTTATGTTTTGCTCTGAAGGGAATACCATACGTAAAAAAAAGCCTTTTGTTGGCCTACACAGTAGTTTGAATCTGATGGAAAATAGGTACATGGATAGACTAGGTGGTGCTAAAAGTCCTAGTCCCAGATTCATGAATACCTGCTAATCACAACAAGCTCATGTGTGTGTGGGAGGGTGGCCTAATGGTTAAGGTGTTTACCTTATAGACACAAGGTGCAGGGTTTGATTCTCACATGGGGTAATTGGCTAGGCTTAAAATGGCCCACAAGGACAGTTAGCCTAGTAGTAACCTATGAACCTATGAACCTATAAAAAAAAAAAAAAAAATGAGCAAAGATGTCTGAGCAATTTATGAAAACAGCAGTAGATGTCAAGGTCAGCTGCCAGACAAGGGTTAGCAGAAGAATACTCTAATGACCATATTATCAGTCATATTGTATGCTAATGATGCGAAAAATCATGGTGGACAGATTCAGAAATGTATAGAACAAATGCTAACAAGATGTGCTCGCTTTAGCTCTGAATTCCAACACGTGCTGGAATACACCCACAGAAAAACTTTAAAAAATGTTAGGGGTTGCCACAGTCATTATGAAACTGTATCTGCTAAAGGATCTCATACAAAATGCTGGTGCTGCCAGACATCACTCTAAAAGGTGTAGGGTGTTAATATTATGTTTAACCTACCATGGACTTCATGAAATAGAAATGCTAGAGGGCTGGCATAATGGTTAACGTGTTTACCTTATAGGCGTAAGGAGCAGGGTTTGATTCTCTTATGGGGTAATTGGCTAGGTTTAAAATGGCCCACATCGGCAATTAGCCTAGTATGAATCTATGAATCTAAAGTGGTATAGGGTAAGCAGGGGTACCATACAGGAAACTGTTGACATCTGCTGGCCTCATATGAGGACTGATGGGAATCATGGAGAATCCACACCATTGGAAACTAGGCTATGTGTAACTTCATGTATTGTATTGTATCTACAAAGACTTTTCAGTGACCTACAGGGATTGCAGTTTGGGTTACACAGGCCTCAGCTTCAGAAATACTCCATCAGCTTCTCAATGCAATGCTGCAGTATGTATGAGTGGGGGAGCATGTCTGCTTTCTAAGAACTGCAAAGGAAAAAGCTACCACATACACATTTATTTCTGCCTTAGCTCATTTTCCTTGAGGTACTAGGGGCCATAAAGTGCACCCACACTGAAATAAATGCCCCACTTTGAGAACTGGCAAAGAGGTATGGAGCATAAAAGGATATCACTCTGTCAACTGTCAGAAGATTTGTAATGCACAAGGTATCATCTAAAATGTGTGTGCAGACCACCCTGGCAGTTTCTACAACTCCCGTATTTGGCACACCTTAGACCTGTACCTAAGGTTTTCAAGTGGTGACGTCCCACAAGGACATCTAGTGGGGAATGCAGGACATGCACATCTAGAACCTTGGCTCATGACACCTTTGAGAAACTCTGGGAACCCCAATGAGCAAGGTTAAAGCACTGCACATACACAGACTAGAAATATCATAGAGCATGTATTTGGGCTTCTCAAATCATGTCTGGATACATCTGCAGGTGCCCTGCAACATGACCTCACTACCTCTGCCAAAATACTGACTGTGCATGCTGTGTTACATAATATTACATTTAGAAAACAATTGCAGCACTGTGTACTAAGACAGGAACTTCAGTTTTTAGCAACACAGGCAGCGGCAGCTAAGACGGATGAAGGGTCAGATGAGGAACCAACAGCTGTGTGCAATCTTGGCAGCCAGAGTTGTGCAAAATATGCCATGCCACTGGCTAAGATACATCAAATTGCACATACATTCACCACTTAATTAAAATAAGAGATAAGCAAATACAAACAGTAACACTGATGCATACAAGCAAATCAGATTTTGACTACCCATGTAATGGCTTGCTATTGTGACCATCAGGCCTAGAAAACCACAGGCTAGAATGCTCTCAGTAGCAGTAACAAAGGTGAGCAATGAACCTGTAATGAAGAGTTAGTACAGTATATAAACAGTAGTATGCATTAAGTAAAATAAAAAATAAAGACACCCACAAAGATGCATTCAAACACAATGCACATCACTTTTTTATGCATCAGATATAAGCAAGCCCATGTTAAACAGACTCGCAGTGGACAATGTCAGCATCACCTGCACAATCTTATCAGTGCAAACTGAAAGTAAGCAAATTAAGACACAGATGCCAAATTGCAATCTTAAAGTACAAAGGAAACAGTTTTGCCTAAAATATGCATTGCCTGCTTACAATGTGCATCAGACATAAGAAGCCCAAGCCAGACTCCCTAGCAGGTGTCAGAGGAATCTGAGTATCGTTTGCAGTAGGGGTGAGCAAGCTGCATTAATCAACTACTACTATTACTATTACTATTACTATTACTATTAGTATTACTACTACTAATACCAGTAATGAAGTTAAGCAGACTAAACAAAATAAATAATTGCTATATATTTTAATTAATGCATGTCCTTTACTAAACAAGTATTAGCTGGCCACTCCTTGCATCAGATATAGGCATCCCTAAATCACAGATTGCGAAATGGGCTGGGCACAGCCATCATTACTTGCACAGTGTGTGTGTGTGTATGCATGTGTGTGTGTGTGTGTGTGTGGGGGTAAATTAAAGAAGTGAAAGCCTGAGACTGATGAACTGTTTGAGATTGTTACAGATGAGGTCATAGCAATTTTGTACTCTCAGGGTCAGTATCTCTAGATGTTCATAGGTAGGTACTAGGCTATTGGACCTAGGGCCTATATAAGCCTAGCCAAAAAGTTACCCTGGCTTTCGCCACCCAAGATAATTATTTTCCTGTGCCCCTGTCATGCAAAGCTGCAGAGGTGATCCATGGGGTGAATTTCCTATTTCCCATCCAATCATCAAGATTTTTCTTGAAGAGTGCTAACGAGGAGCTTGTTTGATATACATAGGCAGATTGTTCCAGAGTATGGGAAGTCTCTGGGACAGGAATCTATCCCTCCAGCATGATCTGTTTATTGTGGTGACAAGGTTTAGGTCCCTTGAGCATGTAGCTCGGAGGGATTGGAATTTCTTTAAGTGGAGCATGTCCAACAGCTCTGGGTTTGACATAGCTTTGTGTGTTAGGCAGAGATCACCTCTGAGTAGGCGATATGCAACTGAGTAAAGCTGGAGTTTTTTGAGATGGTCTGCAGAGGGCATCTGTTTGAGGCCAGCAATCCTTTTTGTGAGGTATTTCTGCAGCCTTTCCAGTTGTTGTAGATGTCTTATGAGGTACATACCAAAAGGGGCAATGTACTCTGTAATGGGTCAAATGAGTGGAGAGTAGAGGGGAACAATGACCTCTTTTTTCCTGGATGAGAAACCTTTGGTGATGAGGTGTGCTACATAGAAGCATTTCCTGACTACTGTGGTGATGTGATTATCAAAGGAGAGACTACTGTCCACCTGTGTCCCAAGATCTCTTATCACACTTTCGGTGTTAAGTAGACTACCACCTATGTGCTAGCTCATGGGTACAGAATTTTTACCAAAGGGGATGACAATGCACTTTTTGGCATTGAGCTTGAGGCCATGGCTTTGACACCAGGCATCTGTCTTAGTGAGAGCCTTTTGCAGGATGTCCACATCATTAGGAGTTTCGATTATGGCTCCAAGTTTGCAGTCATCTGCGAACTTCATTAGCCAAAGACCTTCTGTGTTAGCCCATACTTCAGAAAAGTAGATATCAAACAGGAGAGGACCCAGGACTGAACCCTGTGGTACTCCACTTTTCACTGGTCTGAAGTCAGATTTGGAGTCTGCTACTTTCACAGTGTGGGTTCTGTCATTGAGCCAGTTGGCAACCCATCTTGTGACTTAGTGATTTATACCTACTTTAGTGAGTTTATTTATAATTCCAGAGTGAGGGATGGTATCAAAAGCCTTGGCGAGATCTAGATAGGCTGTGTGAACCACCTTACCCTCATCTACGGGTTTGGTGACTGCTTCAAAGAAGTCTTTCAGGTTTAGGAGACATGATTTGCCTTTTACAAACCCGAACTGGATGGGGTCCAGAGTTTGGAGATTACCAATTCCAGAGTTTGGAGATTACCAATGTCTTCGTTTATACATTCCATGATGATACCTTCCATTGCATTGCAGAGCAGGCTCATTAGGCTAATGGAGTGGTAGTTCCCGGGGTCCGTGGTGGCTCCCCCTTTGTGGAGTGGGATAACTGTCACTCTGTGCCATTCAGTGGGCACAAAGCCTGAGGTGAGGCTATGATTGAATGAGGTGCTTAGGTGGGGTGCCAGTTCATTCTGTAGTTCATGTAGAATGCTGCCTGGGATGTTGTCAGGTCCCATGGATGCTGTGTTCTTGGCTTTGGAGAGTGTGTGTTTTACCTGTGCAGCCGTGATTACAGGAACTTTACTTTCTTCCGGTATAGAGACGGGCCCTTTAAGGGGTGAGAGGGGGTAAAGTTAGCACTGAACCTATCTGCCAGGATGTTGGCAATATCAGTTGGTTCTGTATATTTACTGTCATTGTGCTGTAACTCAGAGCAGATCTGAGTGTTGCCATTGAGATTCTTGACCTAGCTATGGAATGCTTTGTGGTTGTCTTTAGAATCAGTGGCGATTTTGTTTTCATAACTAGCTTTGGAGGATTTTATGAGGGATCTCAGCTTCTTACTGAGGCTGACCAGGGAGTTCCTCCAATCATTGGATTTTACTCTTTTTTGCAACAGTTTCTTTCTTCTGTTGTAGAGTTTGTTTATGGCAGGGGACCTCCAGATTGGCTTCCTTTTTATGGAGGATAGCATCTTGGTTCTGTTAGGGATAGCACGATCCATGCACTCGTGTAAGAGCTTATAAAGTGCATTTGTGTAGGATTCAGCAGTCGTACCTCTATTGTCTGTCTGCATGGGTAATCAAATTATTTGTGAAATGTGTGTGTGCAACATACCATGGTCAATGTGAGGTTTGCAGTGAGTGGATATACAGGGACACAGCCCCAAAATTTGTGCCAGCACTATACCCTGGCATCCTGGACATGTGTGAGCCATGCATGGTAGAAAATGAAGGTCATCTTGGACACCCCTGTCCACATGAAGTATCTTTGACAAGCTTTCTACTGCTAGTTCCATGACCTTGGCTGGAAGTCAGAGTGCTACCTAAATGAGAACTATGTCCAGCTGGATAAGCTGTCATCTTGACTACATCCACAACCATGGCCATGTGGATGGTTATGTCTAGGTGTGGACTCATCCACAATGTAGAAGTGGAATTAGTACCACTGTAGGAGTGGTCTCTGGCACCATAATGACACTGTTGGCTGACGTCTGACACTGTAACAGCAGACTGCTTTCATGAATGCTGCCCTTACCTAGCAGACAATCCAGAATAGACAAAGCACAGTCCAGTGTGTAATTCATCTTGTCCAAGGAGTCACACTCATGACTCATGCAGTTTCATATATCAGAATACGTGACCACAATATCTTGGTTAATTTTGTCCTCATCAACCTGTCCACTCTCAGATGGGTCTGTGTCGTGGGTACATATAGACATAATGACTGTGTCCATGCTGTAGGTCGGGGATGTGTGAACCACAATCTCTATGTCAGACCTACCCTTAGCAACCACATACTGTGCCTGTTCATCACTGCCATCCATGTCAGTGTCTACTGATCCTCCAACATCAGGCAGAGGGAGGTCCACAGTGTTGGTGCCAGACAATGCCTCACATGTGCAAACACCAACAAAAACAGAAAAAAATAAAAGCAAGTAGAATCATGAATTAAATATAAAACCATAAGCTTAAATGAAGCAGCCACATGTGCAAATGCAAACAATCTTAGTAGTACATGCAACTCATACCAAAAAGATATGACCACACCATGTGCAGGTGGCCCTTGTACCTTAATGTCAGATGTTCCTAGACGCAATAATTTCAGTTGATAGAGATTTTATAAGCATGTGACATATTAGTAATTACAAATATGGACATAATTCCTATATTTGAATGTCATACCTGGGCCATCATTAGTGGAAATCCTCTGTTTCTCCACCACCTCTGCTCTAACATCCAGTACCATACTCTGAAACTCTCCTGAGCTGCTGGGATTCCATACACTTGACATGAATTGTTTTGTCTCAGTGAGTGATGGTTCAGTAGCCATATCACCTCCAGTACCCCTTTGCTCCCATGCCACAATATTTGCTTTGTTAGTAGGCCAGACACTGCCAAAGAAGAACTTGTCAGTAGAACATGCATCTAGGAGCCATGCCCCATGGGGATGGAGTGACTGTATTATGCCCTCATTCTCAGCATGTGAGAAAGGAGGCTTCCTTGAGAATGGCCCTTAGTTTTAGATTTTGGAGCCATACCCTTGTTGGGATAAAAGAAAAAAAATATATTAGACAAAAACAAGTTGGGGTTGGGGGTTCATTAAAGCCTGTTATACTTATCAAGAGCAATATATCTATCTATCTATCTATATATATATATATATATATATATATATATATATATATATATATATATATATATATATATATATATATTAGTATGCATTTATCATTTATCATTGTAGAAAACAGTCTAAAACTAACAGTGCAAGTCTTGCAATATCTCCAGATGCATTAAACCCACCAAAGGATAAAAGTTATAACTGTAGAAGAGAATATACTTTTTTCATATTCATATAAGAATATATACAACTGCTAAGCAATTAAATGAGCGTAAGCAGAGGCAGTTGTTTAATATAACAACTCCCCCCCCCCACAAACTCCTACAATTTAGACACATTTAAAAACATGTGCTTCACATTCTTTTTTATTGTAATGTTCAGGTGTACCAATGAAATTTTCAAATTTAGTGAAGGTGCCATCTATGGGAAAGTAGGGATCCAGACTGCACATATTTTATATGTATAAAATCCACAAAGTTGAGAAGACATCACAAAGAGTTATAAATAATGCATTTTTGGCTTCATCCTTTGTGCAACAGTTACCAATGCACATTGATATCCATCAGCAATGCCTGCAGAGAATGACAGTTCACATCATATGGCAAAAACTCAACATTTAATTTTTCATTCACAAAGATTTGCCATTCAGCTGTGCAAATGAGATTGGTGGTGATGGTGCAACATACTCAGCATTTTGCACATTACTGAATGCAGAAAATCACATTTGTTATGTAAGTTGCATAATGATTCAGTGTGTTAATAAAGTGTTTCCTGACTAATTGCTCAAGCGGTGTAAAGTTTGAATCCACATTTAGTGATAGCTTGCATTTATGGGGCATAATGCAAGTGTGATCTTCAGCTTTTCTTTAAGGTGGACTGCACATCCAATGCATAATGTTAATGTAGCCATATATTTGTGTACAATGGCTGCTAAATCTGATGATATGACTGGTGTCACCTGCATTGCTCACATCCCTAATTATAGCAATAATAACAACTTCGTTGTGCATGCTGTGCGAAAAATAATACACATGCAAAGCCATGAGGAAATAAAATTAAAAAGAAAATTAGTTCGCTATGAAGAGTACAACAATTCAGCTTTCATAACATGTGTAAAAACTGTTTCAGTGACATATATTCATAATGGTCTTGCATACATTGTCCTGGAATATGCAGAGGACAACATCTACTGTGCACTCTCCACCCTTCATCAATATTTTTTCTTCTATAAAACAATAATGTTGTCAGTTAAAACAATAACACATCACACATATGGACAGCTGCAGTGTTGCTTATTCTTTGTGTGACAGTTAGCATGGAGCACTGTCACTGTTCAAGAATGACTGTAGCCGGGGGAAGAGCCTAGATGGCAAACAGATAAGCAGCATTTTTTAGAGCTCCACAAAACAGTACTAGAAAACAGGGAAAAAAATATTTTCATTAACCAGAAATAGAAAAAAAAATTAAGGAACTTAAGAACTGCAATTCTACCAAACGTCAAGAAATATTATTAAGTTTTTCCTGTCAAAATATTCTGGAGAACAGCACAGCTATTTGGTAATGGCCAGTTTAAAGAATTCTCACTCAGAAACCACTCTGAAGAAGGAGATACAACTGATGTCTTCCACATTACATGAACTGTTGTTGAAAATGGATAGATTCACTGATAATTTGGAAAGTCTTAAGGAAAACTGCCAAAAGCAAACAGATGTAGTAAAAGAAATACTGCAGCAACATCAAAGTACATTACTTGATATGGAGACATCACTATATGACATAGATGGAAGACTCAAATAAAAGGAAAATCTGACAGAATTCTTACTTCACCAAAATAACTGGCTACTTAATAAAGTGGATGATTTAGAGAACAGGGAGAGGAGAACTAATATAAGAATATTTGGCCTTCCAGAAAAAACTGAGGGAGAAGACATCATCACCTTTTTGAATTCCTGGCTACTTGAAGTGCTTGATTTAAAAGAGGGATTATCAAATGGAATAAAAAGAGCTCACAGAGCCATAGGAAAATCCATACCCTCTTCACCTAATGCACCACCAAGATCAATTCTGGCAAAGTTCCTCTCCTTCTTGGATAAAGAGCTCATTTTAAAAACAGCCTGGAGAAAAAGCCCCATAACATATAAACAGAGTCAGATCAGATATGGCAATGATTATTCTGCAAAAGTGTTAGAAACAAGGAAAAAAACTTGGCCATTAGTGAAACTTTTCAAACAAAATAAAATAAAAGCGCAGATGGTATATCCTGCTAGAATCAGAACTTTCTATTCAAATGACTTGGGAGCCTTTAACAACATTGAAGAAGCTTCTACCTTCATCAAGAATAATAATATCATCACGATTCCTGATGAAATGGACTGGACTGTTTCCACCAACTTGAAAAGATCTCCAGAAAAAAATATATGGTCTGATGTAAGGAAAAAGAAACAAAGAACTGATTCTAAAACTACACAGTCTTCCAAATCTCTCAAATAATCAACAAAGATATAGACTTCTGGACTTTACCTCAAAATGTATGTATTTTATCTATTATATTGCCTATTATACTCTGAAATATTTATACTTTTTCTTAAACTTATACTTTATGCAGCATACTCATCACAAGTCTAGTGGTTGTGTCTGATAATGTTAAATGGTTTTATAACTTAGAGTGACTTCTAAAAATATAGTTACATCTCATTCATAGGCAGTGAGGAAAACCAGATTCAAATGTTATGTTTCACTTTAGTATAATTAGTTATATGTAAAGGAAGAACAGAGACAACATATGCACAAATGTTTTTTCTCATCTCCCTTTTTATTAATAGTATATTTAGTTCATCTCGTTGCATAATAGGAATTGAAAAAAATTAATCATAGTTTCTGTGGCTTACTGATTTCACTACACTTCAAATTCCCATTTTAAAAGTAACGTAGATATCCATATTTTTAAATGTGGAAAAACAGTTAGAGTCACTATAAACAGGGTTCCATTACTGGGTTCTGACAATGCTGTTATTTGAAACATTCTCCTGCACTAGTTAGAGCTTCCCTTATCTTCTATGAAAGATTTAAGGTGGAAATAGTCAGTTAAGGAATCCCCTGCTTGTCTGTTGTTAAGGTAGCGCTTGTAGTGTGATATCAGTTGCACAAGCAGTATATTTTAAGCTCATTTAACATGGTCTTTGGATTATTAAAATCTACAAACCCTGACTTCTTTTAAATAAATAAAATGAATAAGTGTGAAATCAGTGACAGAGTAGCTGGTTTTCATGTAGGTAACACAAAAAAGAAGAATTTACAGTAAGATTGAATAACATCCAATAACATTGAGTAACATTGAATAACATTGAATAGCATTTCAGACTACATTGTTACACTTGAGGTAAACACAGTCCTTTCTTACCTCTGAATTATTCCTACCTAGGCTATAAGATACACTATGCTATGGTGATCCAGTAAAATGACATGTCTGATAGTTTTGTAAGCATCTGTTACAGCATTGCAAGTGTAAATAGGAAAATATGTGTATGAAATGTACACATCAGCTGCAGTTGTGACATACTTCTGTGCACATAATAAGTAAAATTAAGACAGGTTTAAGACATATTATACTGAATACTTCATTAACCTGGTAACAGAAATAATCTAATTTCAGAAGCCTCAAAGGGACTTATTACCTTGTACTTATAACTCCTGCTTATTTGAATATAATGTGCACACTGCTTTATTAGATAACATAGTAAACCCTGCACTGTGTGTTGTTATTTTCCTGTGCTGACACTGCCTAGACATGTTCAATTGAATTGATTAAGTAGTAACCAAATAAATAGTGAATACAGTAGATAGTAAATTACTGATTACTCTCCTCACCCTTTAGTGCTTTCTAATCTTTGGTAAGTGGGGTTGAACTTTCAGTAAAGTGGCAAATATACTGGTAATTAGCCAAAATTCTTACACCAACATGCAAGTAGTTGTTTAACTGCACTAATAAATTGTGTCGGCATGTGTACTTATTTTCTATGAGCAGTTGATTTATTCCAAGCAAAACTTTAAGCCATGGTTCTATAACTTATAAAATTGGCATCTCAGTCAGTCTTGTGAGTGCCTGTTGATGTATTGTGGGAGTTGCCTTGATGACGGGGAAGTACTGGGAAACCTATAGTAAAATTGCACATAAATTAGCATAATAAAGTAGTTTAGATGTCATTCATTCTACCAAGAATTCTTTGAATTACACATTTACAGACATAGGTTCCTAAGAAACGCAAATCCTAAATGATATTCTGTATGCTACACATCTGGTTAAGGCAGGGATTTATAATATAAACTACCTTTAATCTTTCAGACATTAGTTGTATAGCTGAGTATTATGCAGCTGATATTTTTACTGATTATTGACAACTGTTTAACTAATAAAGTTATCAGTTTCTTAGTGAGATGGTTGGTAAAATGAGTTCACCTTGGAGTTTCATCTTTATTTCTTTAAAGTAAAGGGCCCATGAGAAAATGTCTTCATGGTCTGCTTTTCCTATTGCTTCAAGTAGTAAAATAAGACAGATTTGTAAATTGTAATTCTTGATGAGAAATTCAAGTAGAACACTAATTAAATAGATATGAGATAGAAAGATTTCTTAAGGCACTGTTCAGCTTAATAGGTTTTGTATTTTTCAGAGTGTCATTACTTTTAACAATTTAATAACAAAAGAAGGGAGTCTGCCTACTCTTGCATCTTGCTGCATGACACAAGTCTTTGATAAACACTATATTATAAAGGTTCTAAGGAACTGTAGCTGTGCAGAACAGCTTCAGTAATGTTCGGTCTTGACTACCATTTTGTTCAATATTCTGTGATGATATTCTCATAATATGAATTGATATTATAACTATGCATTAGTATTAAGAAGTTTATAAACTGCTCATCCACATGGCCACTTATCAGGGCAAAGTGCTTCTGTTTCATCTTCAGTGAGTGATCACTATGGTCTAATGTTGTCTTTCTTCATATTTTTCTTTCAATTTGTCACAACTACATTCATGGGTGGGCATAAAATAAACTGAATCTGGTTATGCTTTCATTTGTCTCTAATTGAAAGCATGTGAGTGATACGTAGAGATTTATGACATGTATTGTTCACTCAAACAGATTTACATTATCATCTCTAGTGAACACAACTCTAAGGGTTCATTCTATGGACTACATAGTTTTTGTAGTATGATTCAAGTGTTCTGAATAGACTTGTCCGTATTTATCTTCACTTCTTGATACATTTCTAAATCTACTTCACTCAGTTGTAATATATTTTTAGTATGTAGGAGAGTGTTTATCTGATATAGTCATTAGTATATTGGTCATATCAGAATATTGGAGACTATTAATATGTATATATACTACTCTCAGGCTAAAGAGAACTAATGTTAAGCAACATTTACTGTGTTAGAAATGAGATTTTACTTTATGAATGTTTAAGTAGTGCATGATAGGATGATTATATTCTGAAAAAGAAGTCTCATCTAATCTAAAATTAAATTGTATTATCAAATCAATACTCATTTCCATACATTATGTTAATTCATTATTAATAGTTATATAGGGGAAATAATAACTAATATTGTTAAATTTCCAAGATAAGAGAAAAGGTGTACTGGAGCTTGAAAGGGGTTAGTTTTTATTTTCTTTCTTTTTTCATGAGGGAATTTATGGTAGGCAATCTGTTAGATTTCTTCTCATCTAGCAGATTGGAAGTGTATTTCACTTCATATACATTAGAGGGTTTACACAAATATTTATATACTTGTTGTTATACAAGTAATTTTGGCATTTTTCTTTTTTCTTTTTTTTATTGGCCTGAACTAAACTCTATTTTAAGTTATTTGACCAAAATTAAAATATTGACTACAATGGGAATTAACACAGTAGTTACACATTTTTCATTTGGTATGGTATTACAAAATATAATACAAAACAAATATGATGTAAAGTTAAATACTGAGAATGGACTTGACTATTTTATCGTTAAACACGAACAGTTTAAACAATCCAAGGAAAAGATCTAATTTATTAAGATATATGAAATTAAATAAAGTACAAGTAGTATTTCTTCAAGAGACTCACTTTAAAACAAATGATACCTTTAGCTGGAATCCTAATGAATATATGAGCTTATCTCACTCTTCATGTAAGAAAAAGACTAGGGAAACTTTAATTTTATGGAAAAAATGTCACTATGCCTCAAATCATTTACAAATATGAAGATAAAAAAGGACTCCTAGCCATAGTAATAGCAAAATATAACAATAGACTCTGGACATTAGTAAATATATATTGGTTTCCAGGTATTGGGGTTGGGACAATAAGAAGACATATGGATCTAATAACTAGAATATATAAAGGAAATTTGATTTTGGGAGGTGACTTTAATTGTATATTGGATAAATCAGAGAACACAAGCAAAAGAAATTTGCATGTACGTTCTATAGGGAAGCAAGAAATGGGAAGAAAGTTTAAATCTAATTGCTACATTTAGTTATAAGGAGAACAATTCATTATTATTTTCATACCAAGACAACAGATTTGGGACACATACAAGAATTGATAAAATCTTCATATCTCAAGAGCTAAATTCAAAAATAATAAAATTTTCCATAATCCCTTGTCCCTTTTCAGACCATAATTCATTAATTCTCAAAATACATACAGATTATAAGAAATTAATTTCTATGCCAAGAATTCCAGCTTACATTACTTAATTAAAACAATTTAAACCTTGATTAGATTCAGAAGTACACTTCTTTTTAGATATAAACTACACTACTGAAATAAATTTAATTAATCTTTGGGATACCTTGAAAACCTATCTAAATGGAACAATTCTTTCATGGTATAAAAACAAGCTAAAAGAGTGGAAATCAGAATTATATAACATCCAAAAACAAATTACAGATCTCACTATTAATTCATCTACTTACGCACAAAATAATCATAAAAAAGCATTTGAAGACTTAAGCAAAAGATATAATGAAATCCTAACTCACAAAACTAATATAGCTGTAGAAAGGTTAAAACTTAGTTTCCATGCAGTATCACCCAAACATATCCACAATTTAGCAATAAGATTAAAAATAAATTCTGTTGAAAATAGTATTACAGGTATTATACATGAAGAAAGGAAAAAAAAAGGTTTTGGATATAAATAATACACTAGATGCATTTAAACATTATTTCTCTGACCATTATAATGATACTTCACATGTAACTAATACATCAAACGTAGACCTGAAATTAGTAAAGGTAAAGGTGATACCAGAAAAGGTAAAATTAGACATTCAAAAACAAATATTTCTAAAATAAATTACTCAAAAAATCAAGGAAAGTAATATTGTCTAGTTGCTGAGGTTTTTGGAGCTAACAGTTCCCTTGTGGACAATTTATCAAGTGCAGGCAATGCTTTGGAGGACTATCAGGGGCTAGACCTAAACGTACTGCACCGAAGAAAACCTATGGCGTTTTTAACAACATGCATATTAAAGGTACTGCGTTTGACTTTCTTGATAAGGTTACAAATAAACAGAATGTTACTGGCAATAAAACCCATGTATTGGAAACCTTCTTTGAAACCAAGTTTGATTTTGGTACTAAGGTTCACCATAAGAGAAATGTAGTCAATGCAGGTGAACTTCCTTTACCTGACAGGACAATAAAAGAACTTATTGTAAAAGCTGGGTGCTATAAAAGGACTGCAACTAGACAATATGTATTTAAAAAGATGTATTGAGCTGAAAGTAGGTCCCATGGGTATACATTTTTTTAAACGCCCAATGGGAATTGATTTGGACTAAGAAAAACATCTGAATATAATCAAATGTTTGACACGTTTGGTTTTACCTTTATGGGATTTTTAATTAAGTGTAATGAAAAATTAAGTAAATTGTTTGTAGAAGTTGAAAAACTTAATGAAAGTATAACACATGATTTATTGTTTTGTGAATGGGAGAGTTTTTACAACAAACAATATGACTGGGTTGATAAAAACAGTATGAAGCATTTTGACAGGAAGTTTAATAAGTTTAAGAGGGACACAGAGCATTATGAAAAAAAACAGGCATGTAGTTGGGATAAGAAAATGAATACAGGGGGACCACACCAAGTTAACCAGTTAGGTTATAATGATTATAAGGAAAATTATAATTATACATGAAATGACCAATGGAAAAATTCAGATAATGGTTATTTTTTAGAAAGGAGAAACCAAAATTGGCAAGGGGGATACAGGGACAAGGAACCAAATCAGGTATGGCAAAACAGGGGAGATCAACCATTAAACAGAGCAAGGTACAAGGTAAACTATTAGAAACTAATGGAATTGAACAGGAAATTATTCAACACAATGAAGTTAAATCTAGTTATCGAGATTTTAATATATTTAATTATACTGAATTTAGGTTGGAAAAAGAGCATTTTTTTATTGTTTGCATGAGGGATGAAATACATCCCCAACACTAATTTTGATATAGTGGACAATGTACTTGAATTCAAGTTATTTTTACAGAAACTTAATCTTGGTTTACAATTTCAGGAGAATGGTGTTAAGGTCTTGAACACAAATTTTAAGAAGAAAGGTACATATATACCCCCTATGAACAGTACTATAACAGCTTATGAAAAAGTTGTTCTAGATCAGATGTATAAGCACGACAAGAACAGTAGAAAAACTAAAATTGGGTAATGAGGAACTCTTGGCATTAAAAGAAATATCTGATAGCAAGAATATACATATAATGAAACCAGATAAGGGGGGTGGTGTTGTTCTGTATGATTGTAATGATTATATCAATAAAGTTCATGATACAATACACAATACAGGTAACTATGAAAATTTATCACTGAATGAGGTGAACATTTGTCACCATCGTATAGATTTGTTTCTTGAGGAATTTTTTCTTAACGGTAGAACTGACATCAGTTTGCACAACTATTTGAAGGTTACATCCCCTGTTTTGGCGATAATAGTAGGTATCCCTAAGGTACGTAAAGACCTTAGTGACTCTACTTTTTGTCCAATAATCTCAGGGAGTAGGTCTAAGACATTTCCCTATGGTGATCGATAGATGGTTAAAACCCATATATAGCAAAGTCCCTCATTATATTATTGATTCCTGGGATTTTTTGGGCCGACTCAAAAATGAATTGTGGAACAGAAATATAATCTTTTTAACTATAGATGTTGTTGACCTTTTTTCCTAGCTTGCTCAAGGATGAAGGGATGACTAGATTTTGCAACAGTATTCAGAAATATTCACAGTTTACCTGGGAGAAAGTGTCATTCATATTAGAATTCATGAACATTGTTTTAAATTATAATTTTATATATTTCGAAGGTGAACATTACAGGCAAACGAGAGGGGTAGCTATGGGGGCAGCATGTGCCCCAATATATGCCAATCTCTTGCTACTCAACTGGGAAGAGGAATATATTTTCAATCACGTATTGTTTAAACATGTAAGCTGTTACCTGTGCTTTTTGGATGATATTTTTATATTATGAAAAGACACTATGGATAATATTGACATTTTTATGCATGACATTAACGCAGCCAGTGAATGCTTCAAATTTACACACAGTGTCAGTAGAACAGGTATTTCATATTTGGACACTTATATAAGTAGTACATCAGAAGGTTTTAATTCTAGGATATACAGGAAAGAGACTTTCAGCAATTCCTATCTTGAATTTTCTAGCAGTCACCATATGAGTCAGAAACGGAGCATACTTAAAGGCCAGTGCATTCGAGCTGCCCAAATGACCTTTTACTATTTAGAGATGGTTGAAGAGTTGGAAACTATAGGGGAGATGTTTAGAAATCGAGGGTACCTCAATAAATTAATAGTGGACACTTGCAATTATGTACGGCAGGAGTGGGGAAAAATATAAACCCCTTTTAGGAGTAGGAATTGGGCTAGACAAGGAAGCACGGGCATGTATTATAAATAAGGATGTTTCCA
Source organism: Protopterus annectens (assembly GCF_019279795.1). NCBI lineage: Eukaryota > Metazoa > Chordata > Ceratodontiformes > Protopteridae > Protopterus > Protopterus annectens. The sequence continues at coordinate 488,252,982 of NC_056751.1, read as the reverse complement.
GTAACAATAATTTTAGGAGAGCCTGTATTCTAAAATACGGTCCCCATACAAAAGATATACAGGGCATCATAGGAAGTAACTGGAACATTTTAGGTTGTGACAAAGTTGTTCAAGAAAATGTAGGTGACCAACCATGGTTTGTGTTCAAGACTGGTATTAACTTAAAAGGTATACTGGAAGTTGGAAAGGTCATAAACAACATGTCAGTAACTCAGGGTGGTACAAAAAAGTGTGGACAGTGCAATCAATGTTTTGCTATAATGGAATAAAACACATTAGTACTGGGTGATGCCAATGGTACATTGGTTAGATTTAAAAAAGGGCACTGTAGAACCAAACATGTGATATACTTGGCGAAATGTGACAAATGTCCATGCTACTATGTAGGGAAAACTGATAGGTGTCTTAGAAATCAAATCTATGACCATTACTATAGTATTAGGAAGAACAACACAAATAATGCACTTTATCAACATCAAATAGCAAGTCCTAAATGTGATACATTCAAATTTTCCATATTAGAACAGGTTAAGGCTAACTCCAGGGGAGGAAATGTTAGGATCAAGTTAGGGGAGAGGGAGATAAAATGGCAAATTTTGTTAAATGATAGTATCACAATAAAGCCTATACTTGAAGCCAGATCACAATATATTAAATGAATTGAAGTTATTATTTATTCATTTACTAACTCCCATGCAAGTGTTATGTTTTTCATTTAATTTTAAATTCTATGTTTTAAATTATACTTTAAAATATAATATATAACGTGTATTCAGTAACCATATTTTAATGAGTTATTTTACATAATTGATTCTGTGTTTTGATTGGTTGTACGCATATATTTAAACCAGCTGATATTACTGTTTGGTGTTCTGAGGAAGTCTACTAGCAGTAGATGAAAGCGCTAAACCGATTCTAACTTTTGTTATTACAAATAAAAGGTTCTATCTACATTTGGTGTCCTAACCAGGCGGTTTTTGAGACTGTGATACTCCTTTACAGCATTAGGTTTGGTTGTTTCATTTTTTAAGTTATTTCACTGTAATATTTCCATCTTCAGTAATATCATTGTTTCACAATAGTTTGAATGAAATTCTAGCACAAAACACAACACCAATTTCATGGAGATACTCCTTAATTACACCCATTATAAATGAAAACAAAGACCCCTTTACTGTGTAAATCTTATAGGCCAATATCTTTACTTAACAATGATTATAAAATCTTCATGTCAATATTAGTTAGTAGAATTAAAAAATCATTGACAGGCATAATGAATGAGGATCAAACAGGATTCATTTATAAAAGACACACACATGACAATATACAAAGAATTCTAACACTCATAGATTTTCTAAACAGAAACAACCAAGAAGCTCTAATAGTAGCTTTGGATATAGAAAAAGCCTTTGATTCATTGAACTGGGATTTTCTTTTTAAGGCTTTAGAATTGTTTGGATTTCCTACTAATTTTATTATGCTAATAAAGAATATTTATAAAAACAATTTGGCTTATGTAAAACTTGGGCCATTTACCTCGAAGGCTATTGAAATAACCAAAGGTACAAAGCAGGGATGTCCAATGTCTCCCATCCTGTTTGCTTTAGGAATTGAATTATTTGCCTCATTGGTATGCCACAACTCTAATATATCAGGCATAGATGAACATGGTCAACGCAATTCAAAAATTATGTTAGTTGATGATGTTTTACTCACGTTATCTGTCTCAGAGAAATCAGTACAAAAACTAGATGAAATAGTGGAAAGGTTTTATCATATTTCCGGTCTTAAATTTAACAATGGAAAATCTAATTATATACATTTGAATAAAAAGAGAGAATTTACCTTAACTGCAAATTGTGTGATAGGAAAACAAGTTCCCATAATAACATATTTAGGAATAATATTATGTGATCATTTGGAATCTACGTTAGCCACAAATTATAGCAACATAATTAATAAAATAAAAATGTTAATAGTAAGCTGGAGTAAAATGTTCTTGAGATTCGAGGACAGATTACAAGTAATAAAAATGACAATACTTCCAAAAATTAATTACATTGCACAAGCTATTCCTATAGTACCTAACAAGAAAATCTTGAAAGAAATAAATACAATTCTTTTAAACTTTCTTTGGTATCCAAAAAGAAATAGAATAGCCTATACACATCATATTAGATCTTGGGAAATGGGTGGAATTAAACTTCCAGATCTAGAATCATACATAAAAGCTTCCATATTAAGAACTATCATTAATTGGATAGATCCTAAGAATTCTTCAACATGGAAAACATTGCACACTATTATTTTTCTAAATGAAAATAAAATAATTAAAATTGTATATTAAGTGAACAAAATAATAGGATGTGGCACATATTGACTGTTAATATAGCAATAACCCACGCCTGGGTGTGGGTAATGCTAAATTTACCCACGGTTGGCGTGGTTTGGTCCCGAGGGCGAAGACCAAACAAAGCCAACCGTGGGTAAATTTAGCATTACCCACACCCAGAAGTGGGTTATTGCTATTATACCATGACATTATTTAAGAAAAGAAACTATTACTTTTCTTAAATAATGGCATAGTATAATGCCTGTTTACTGCCCTTCCGCAGATGTCTTGGCATCCGCGGCAGTTCTGATGTACTGCGCGCCTGCGCAGTACATCAGAGCTGTGGGCAAAAGCAACGGAGAAAGCAAGATCTCCGTTGCTTTTTTTTAGTGTCTCGCTATGTTAAATGAGTTTAACATAGCGAGACAGTTTTAAAATAAGCAACGGACATCTCTGTTGCTTATTTTTAAAACTGTCTCGCTATGTTAAACTCATTTAACATAGCGAGACTAAAAAGCAACGGAGATCTTGCTTTCTCCGTTTTTAAACATTGCCTCGCTTTGTTAAATGGGTTAAACATGGCGAAACAGCTTTAAAATAAGCAACGGAGATCTCCATTGCTTATTTTAAAGCTGTCTCGCTATGTTAAACCCATTTAACATAGCGAGACAGTGTTTAAAAAAAAAGAGTTATACTAATGGAAAAAAGTCCGGGCGACCGGACCTTTTTCCATTAGTATAACTCGATTTACAACGGGCACGCTGGCCAATCAGCGTGCACGTTTTGGGGGGATCATGGTATAATATGCAATATAATATAATAAAACCAACAAACTTAAATTATATAAATCATATTTACAATTTATTCAGAAAATTTATATATACAAACATGGATATTAAGATGTGGCTAGAATTGATAATACCCTTTAGCTCTACAAAGAATTTCTTCAATAAAATTCATCATGTTATTTTAACTAGATGGGAGGGGAAAAACTTCACTTGTTGGCAACATTGTTTAGAGAATCAAGTAGTACTAGACATTCAACAAATCCAGAATGAATATGACATTCCATCAGCAGATTGGTTGATACTACAATGCATAATATTGTCATATGCTAAGGATCTTAATAGTAAAATTATTAATTTTCCTTATAAAACTAGTCCAAATTTGATAAGTCTAATATCTGAAGTTATTTACAACAATTATAACTGGATGAATCTAATCTCAAAATTATACAAAATATTGATAACATACAAAACTAACCCTAATGCAAGATATTGGAATTTCATAGCAAAAGGATGTCACACTAATCTATCAATTGAGAGTAAAACAAATCTTTTATGTTCTGTTAACTTATTTAATTTACACGTTTGGAAAATATTTACATGGGAATATATTTGCAGGACATTTATTACACCTGATAAACTAGCCAAATTCAATTCACTTGGTAAATCCATTTTCTGGAGATGTTCTTTAAACTGGAAAGCTGATTGGTCTCATACATTTTTGATTGTATTAATATAAAAAAAATCTGGGAAGAAATTACTATTTTTCTCCAAGCTATATTCAGAAATACTTTTATTTTAACCAAATTTTTAGTCCTCTTAAATGTTAATGATACTATTGGAATGAATAAAAAAGATCTATACCTAGTTTGGTCCATACTAGCTGTGGCAAGGAAATGTATAACTAGAAAGTGGAAGTCTTCACAAGAACCTACTCTGGAAGAATTCTTGAGATTGATGGAAGAAAAGCAACATTAGAAATCAAGGTGAAAGAATTGAGAATTTCACCTAAAACATGGACAAACAATCCTTGGGAAAATGTTTAACTCTTATTGAGACATTAAAAAAGAACCCTAAATAATTGTGTAACTTATACTTTATAAATTGAATATTATACATTTTTGTTACTAATTTCAATACTTTAATAATTTTTTTCCCTCCTTTGTTCATGCCAATTGTACATAGTGTATATAAAAGTTTCTAATACTTGTTTATTGATGATTGTATCGTTAAACATTATATTATTTGGAAAATAAAAAAAAAAATGAAAAAAAAGAATGACTGTAGCCAACAGGCACTTCACATACTATGGCAAAGACACTTTAAAAATAATTAATGTATGCAGTAAGACTTTGCTGGTGAAGGAGATGATAGAGAGAGGCCACAGTGTCTGCATCAGTCATTTGAGAAAGATCTTTGAACAAATGTCCAAATTAATGTCCCATCAAACACTGCCTTAGATTTCTGAGACAGGAGAGAGTAGTGACAGTTCTGAGGGTGAGCCCTAGATGGAGATGCACCAGTGAAGTCTCATACCTATCCCCAATCATACTGTCTACCAACCTCTTAGGCCCATTAGCACTCGTGTCTGTCTTGTATGTCCTGTATATCTATGCCTGCTACCTAACTTACCCTACATACCTACACTTCTAATTCTTAAATACCTTTCACAACAAGAATCACTACAAAAAAGATCACCTGTTCTACAAAATAATATGCCCCATGCATAGCTCTCCACTTTGCATGTGTGTCTATATGATACACTTGATTTGGCCCAATTGGTCATACAGCTTTATTACATTGTTGTCACACAACATTTATAATGTGACTATCCAAATGTATCAAATTCTTTGTAAAAATGGAATGCTTACTAAGAGTTGGATAGCAATGCTACTCTTCCCACCTCCATCCTACGTCAGGTATCTGGGATAGGAGACAGTGGTGACAGTTCTGAAGGTGAGCTCTAGGTTCCCTCTGTATTCATACTGGATGTAGCTGCACCACTGAAGTTCCATATCTATCTGCAATCATGCTGTCTCCCAACCTCTTGTGTTCTATCATCATCCCTGTGTGCCTGGTATGTCCTCTATGTATTTGCCTGCTACCTAACCTACCCTATGTACTTACTCTTCTAATTCCTAAATACCTTCACCATTATTAATCTCTCTTAAAAAACAAAATGCCTCATACAAGACTCTCCACTTTGCATATATGTATATATGACACACTTGATTTTTCTCAGCTAGTCACACAGCATTAAGATGCTGTTACACGTCCTTTATGGTGTGACTATCTAAATGTATCAAAAGTTTTGTAAAAACAAAAATGTTAGCTTGTGATGAAGTGGGTAGCTAAGGTGCTCTCTCATCACAATCTTTCACGTTCCTTAATTATTCTAGGGTCATACCCTCTGCTATCTCCCGTGTTCACCAGTTTTATCAATCCCATTACACATCTTTAATATGGTAAAAAATTGAATCATACACCACATACATGGCCAGAAAAGGTGAATAAACAACAGCCTCTATTTATGTATGCAAGATTTGTGCAAGCGCATCATCAAGCAACACTGCTAGCCATACTTTTGTAACAGTAACTGCCAGTTCCCATCCTATGGCAAAAGACAGTGTTTTTTTTTTTTGCCTGCACCCACATTCATATGGTGCTCCCCATGTTATTATGCTTAACTATACTGTATATCAGAAAGCTATATTCATATCTTTATGTGGAGACAGTCATTATTATATGTATAACTGTATAACAGGCTCCAGAGTTGAATGTACTCCTGATAGGATGTCCCAATTGTCACTACTGTTTTGAAGTTTGTTCCGCATATTGTCTTGTTCTTCATACCTTTATAGTGGCCCCTTCAACTGCTAGCAGAAATGTGTCTTCTTCTGTGGTGTACTCAGGTAATCCACAGGTCTACCTAATGCTGAGTAAATTTGGCAGACATTTGAATCAACCATTATGTAAATCTTTTATAACAATTTTCTTTATTATACCTCTTAAGTTTGGAAGTAGTGGATATATATGTTACTCTCACACAGCCATTCTGCTTATTCGTTAATTACCCTAAACATGTCTATCATCTACTTGCTCCATATTTTCAACACTGTCCTGAAGACAGTTTTAATCATGTCAAAAATTAGAATTACATACAGCACAAATGGCAGAAAATGGCTTAAAACTCAAATGTCTACACCTGTACTCATCATTTGTATGACACTTGACTCTGAGCAGTAAAATCCACTGCTAATTCCTGTCATATCTTAAAGGTCTCAAAAAATAATAAAGATAAATTATGGATGCACTAATACTTTGCCATTGGCCACACAAGCTTTGCTTTGAATTCTGTTCCACATATTGTCTTGTCCTTCTTACCTTTGTAGTGGTCCCTTCAACTGCTAGCAGAAATGTGTCTTCTTCTGTGGTGTACTCAGGTAATCCACAGGTCTATCTAATGTTGAGTAAATTTGGCAGACGTTTGAATCCACCATCATGTAAACCTTTTATAACAATTTTCTTTATTATACCTCTTAACTTTGTGAAGTATTGGATATATATGTTACTCTCACACAGCCATGCTGCTTATTCCTTAATTACCATAAACATATCTATCATCTGCTTGCTCCATATTTTCAACACTGTCCTGAAGACAGTTTTAATCATGTCAAAAATTAGATTTGCATACAGCACAAATGGCAGAAACTGGCTTAAATCTCAAATGTCTACATCTGTACTCATCATTTATATGATACTTGACTCTGAGCAGTAAAAGTCACTGCTAATTCCTGTCATATCTTAACAATATCAAAAAATTATTAATAAAGATAAATTATGCATGCACTAATACTTTGTCATTGGTCACACAAATAAGCTTGCCAGCAATGCACTTCAGTAAGCAATTGTGACAGACAGAAAGTAATGTCAGTGGCCTCTATTGTTAGTATATGAGTTACTGGTTTATTGTCTCCCATGTATAAGTAGTCATTGTAATGCAGTCTATCTACTTCAATATGTAAATGAGTGTGGCACTGTCTCACATTACCTTTCCAAATGTATTCCATTGTTTTGAAGGAACTATAAAAATATTTGCTGAATAATATTAATGAGTGCAATGTATATGTTTCATATGTTGTTGTTGTTAGTGTTTCGGCTTTTCCCGGTTAGGGGTTGCCACAGCGGAACTCAGGTCAAATAATGATTGTCAGTAGATTTTCACGAACGCCGAGGTGCCAGCTCAATGTTCAACCTTCAACGAAGGCACGCCCATTTACACATGTCTTTCGAACGCCCACCCAACTGCAGGGAGGTCATGCAGACTCCACACAGAAGGCACTCCCTGCACTCCAGCCGAGAATCAAACGGGAGAACCACTTGCTGTCAGGCAACAATGCTACTGCTGCACCACCTTGCACACTATGCACACACACACAACAGAGACTTGGTAATGATGTACACATAAACACAAGACTTGCATGCAATGATCAGGAGATTAATAGTGAGGAATGCATGTGCTGCACTACAGTGGTTGACATCTGTGACTATCATCCATCAAATACCTATTCAATAAACTTTAATGGGGTATATCTATATATATATATATATATATATATATATATATATATATATATATATATATATATATATATATATATATATATATATATATATACACACATATATATCATTCTCTAACACTATAATAATTAATGTAAATCATGTGATATATGACTTATTGCTATAGTGTTTTTTGAGCTGTGATCAACACATTGATGTCTACCTGTCTGTATGACCACATTGCCCATTCTCACAAACAGATGTCATGTAAACCACAACAATGTGCTGTCTGTTACGGCTAATAAGATGTCTCCTCTGTTGCAAGTGGTTAATACACAGTACTATGTAATGTGAACTAACACAGGCAGGTGATCAAATTAAGAATATCTAACTACTTGGCTTCTACAGCAGAATGCACACAGACAGAAATGGCTTAATCCACAAATGTGATGTGGAGTATGCATCTAGTAGTAAGACTTACATGGCTACAGGATTTTCATCTTTCACACCCTGTTTTGTGGAATGCCTATGCATTCAAGCATCATTTCAGGTGTGTGCTTTATGAGGACTCTGACATAACATTTTCTGTGGCATCACTGGTTAACTCACAGTTCCATAGAGTATTGACTTAGATAGGCAGGTTTCTGAATCTGACAATGGCTAACTAATGTAGTTGCATAATAGAATACTGACAGGCAAGAATGATTTAATCAACAGATATGATGTGCATAATTCAACACGGTGGTAACATTTATATGGCTACAAGATTTTGATTTCACTAATCCACTTTTAGGGAACACATTCATTCAAACACATGTCATCCCTTCAAGTGTGTGCTTTTTGACAATTCTGGTATGACTTCTTTTGAAGCTTCAGCAGTTAATACTGAGTTCCACAGAATATAGATTTAGATAGGCAGCTTGAATCTGGCAATGTATAAGGATTATGTGTACATAAGGACTGACTTACTCAACAGATACGATATGGCTAATTCAGTCTTGAGGTGGCACTCACATGGGTACATGATTTTGATCCTTGAAACCCCTTTTTATGGGAGCCATATCAGCTTCAGCACACTGGTGAAGTCATCCCTTCAAGTGTGTGGTTTTTGCCACCTCTGATATGACATCTCCTATGAAATTATGCATTAATACACAGTTCTACAGAAAATGGGCTTAGAAAGGAGCTAAAATCTTGCAATGTGTACCTAGTTTAAGTGTGTACGTAAAAGTGCAGGCAGGACTGACTTAATCAACAAGATTAATGTGGAATTCAGCTCAATGGTGGCAGCTGCAGTTGCATAGCTACATGACTTTGAGCCTTCAAGCATTCTTTTGGGCAAAATGTATCCATTCAAATGGACACTGCTCAAGTTATTCCTTCTACTATGTGTGCTTTGTGACAACTGTGCTATGATTTTTTCTGTGGTGTCAAAAGTGAATGCACAGTTCTGTAGCATGTGGAGTTAGATAGGCAGAGTTTT